>NW_009198756.1:0-52389 GCF_000690835.1 Fulmarus glacialis | reverse complement strand
AGGGAGGTGATCGTGCCCCTGTACTCCGTGGTACAGGTACTTGAGGCCGCACCTCGAATCCTGTGTTCAGTTTTGGGCCCCTCACTACAAGAAGGACACTGAGGTGCTGGAGCGTGTCCAGAGAAGGGCAACGAAGCTGGTGAAGGGCCTGGAGCACAAGTCTTATGAGGAGCGGCTGAGGGAACTGGGGTTGTTTAGCCTGGAGAAGAGGAGACTGAGGGGAGACCTCATCGCGCTCTACAACTACCTGAAAGGAGGTTGTAGCGAGGTGGGGGTTGGTCTCTTCTCCCAAGTAACCAGCGATAGGATGAGAGGAAATGGCCTCAAGTTGCGCCAGGGAGGTTTAGACTGGACATTAGGAAAAATTTCTTTACTGAAAGAGTGGTCAGGCCTTGGAACAGGCTGCCCAGGGAAGTGGTGGAGTCACCATCCCTGGAAGTATTTAAAAGACGTGTAGATGAGGCGCTTAGGGACATGGTTTAGTGGGCATGGTGGTGCTGGGTTGACGGTTGGACTCGATGATCTTAGAGGTCTTTTCCAACCTTAATGATTCTATGATTCTATTATTCCTATTTTTCCTTACAGCACCTTTCTTTATAAAGAGGCACCTATATAAGACCTCTGTCTCTCCTGCATTTGACAGAAATACTATCAGTATAAAACCCCAGTGTTTAGATTTTTGAAAAATACCAGAGCGTGTTGAAAAAAAAATGCCACATTGTGAGCAGCTGCATTTCTCATCATTTGTTTCTTCTCCAGTGTTAAAAAAATACGGTCGTCTTTGATGCCGTGTTTCCCCCCTTCAGGAAAGAAATCATTTTTGCTACAGGATTCAAGTCCAAGGAGATCAACTTGAAAATAATGATTGTCCTCCTTTCTGTTTTGACATTCTTAAAGACCCATCACTATTTTTACTTTACTACTGAGAGAAGGAGGCAGGTACCAATTTCACATATTGTGGAAGGAGGCTTCATGCTCCAAAAGCCGATCAAAATACACCAAACTCCCCAAAACCAAAATCTGTAGGTGAGAACCTGCAATTTGATGTGTTTAGAAACAGCTGTATTTTACAGGAGTTCAAAATATCCTCAACAATGCTGATTTGACACTGCACGTTCTTCTTGTAGTCTTTTCAACTAGATTTATTAAGGAAAACATTTGACTTCCTCAAGAAGTTGGACAACATTCTGTTGCCAACTTTGCAAACACAGGGAAGGGTTGTCATATCCTTTTCTTCTGGATTGTGGATAGTATTTCAGGATGCAAAAGCTACCGCTCTACTAGTAAATTAAACAGTGCTGGGTATGTTTCTGGACCCTGGAACTCAATTATTTACACTGTTAAAATTATGGAGTGGTCCTTGGCATGGGTTTGGCCTGAGCTGACTCGTCTCCTCCATCAGTTCCTAGGCGTGATTTGGGAGTTAGCACAGGCAAAGATCTGTTCCCAACAGACAGTTCAAAATCATCACCCTCCACCATGGTTTTGAGGGGTGAGAGATTTTAACCATACGGGTATGGATTTCTCTGTACCAGAGCACCTTCCTAAGCATGTTTAATTTATGACTATAGACGTGCCCAAGGATAAAAAGAGTCAAGGACCATAGCCGTCTACCTTTCACACCTACTGTTTAGGTTTTAAAGCCTGTTACAGGATCTATAACAAGATCCATTACATCCTATTACAGGATCCATCCATTAACAAGATCTATACAAGATCCATATATTAAGCAGTGGAGCTTGGTTCAGCGCAATTGTTTCTGGAACATTATACCCACTTCTAGAGTCTACATTCAAGGAGATAAAATTTAGACATTTCAAAGAAAAGTCATAAAAGTGATTAAAGGATCCAGAAATCTGCCTTCAAATTATCCAAAATGAGGTATCATAATTAAACTTGATGTAGGAAAGGAATGACTGAGAATGAGCTCTTAGGCTTACACAACAAAAAGCAGTGTGCAATGGTGGAATGTTTGTTTCAAAGTGGAAATAAAGCACATGTTTTGAGCATTGAAGCTATGAACTAATGGAAGAACGTTGTAAGGTCTGCATGCCATTGCTGGCATTTTATCAATGAATATTTTGCTAAAAGATATGCTCTAGTTCAAACAAGAATTAATTGAAGGGAATCCCATAGTTCAGTTAAGCAAGAGGTTATAGGACTATGCTTTATACGTCTATAAACTCTACTTTATGGAATTGCAGTTTAAATAGAGTTTAAGCCACCATGGCCTCTACAAAAAGCATCCTGTTTCTCTCCCCAGGCTACTCATTCTTGCTCATCATGTATTGCATCTTCCTTTCTGCTAGCACAAGCATTATTTGCTTTTTTTTGCTGGTTTAGTCCTACCCAGTGTCACTTCCCTGCTCTGGTTCAACCTGAGGCCACACACATGCTTAGGCTGGCACAAAGGAGAGGTTGGTGCAGGGACAGGAACAAGGCAGGGAAGGAGAGGAGCTGCCTCCTTGGGAGCTCTGCCATCCCGTGCTGGCTTCAAGTGTGTGTGAAACTACCCGGGGAGTCATGTACTTTAATGGAGCTGACCCTGCTGCTTTTTTTATCAGTTATAACATTCAGTACTCCCATCCCTTTGAAACTATTCATCTCTTCATTAAACTTAGAAGCAATAAAAGATGCATAAACCCACAGTACTCTGTAACTAAGCTGAACTGTCATTCGGAGTCTGTTTTTCAAAATGTTGTTTTACTCCACCCACATAACTCCATGAGAGCTCTTGGGTTGCTGGCACAGTTTAAGAGGCCTGAGGGCTATGCTGAGTTCAGATGCTTTATATGCATTTGTAAAAATCAACTGTGTGAATCCAACAGGATATTTCGATTGCTGGAGCAAACCATTTAAGATCAATGGGGAACGGTAATGAAGGATCTGTGCAACTGGGAACTGGCTCGGTTCTTTATAACATCTGGAAATGAAAAATTATGTTTTTCTTTGTAAAGGTGTGGAAATTATTATAACGGGCTGGTTGGCTTTTAGTAAAACACTTTAAACTCAGTAAGTTCTTACTTGGGGAATTCTTTAGAAACCTTTTGCCTTGTTTTGTTCCATCTCCCAAATGCACACTGTTTTCTTCATTTAATATCTATCAACCAGAGAGAACTGGGCCAGCAATGTGTTCTTCAGGTCACAGCTGCCCGGCCTCGACCTGCCCCACATCCAAACCAGTGGTTACTCTGAATAGCTGGCAAAACTATAAACTTTATTTTTCTTCCTGAGCCTTGGCATGCCCCATGGATTGTATGTCTGAACAAAACACTTGGCATTTCTTTCTGAAACTCAGACTTTCTTCTAAAAAACAAAGACACAAACAGTTTATTTTGGAGTAAGACCTGTTGGTGGATTTAGTCTTTTAGTATGACTGTCAACATTGCCTGTTTTCCTTAAAGGGACCTGATGCAGTAAACCTATAATGCTGACTTTGCTGTGTAATTTGGTAGAAGAAAATAAATGTTAGAGCAGGTTCTTGCTTAAACATACGCAGTTTAAAACTGGGGAAAAACTAGTTTTACAGATTCAATAGAATTCACTTGGAATACTTCTTTTTGCAGTAAAAAGCCCTTCATATTTGACTTCTGGTTGGTATGGAAAGCATGGGAGACTTGGATATGGATAGCAGTCATAATACGGATTCATCGTACATAAAAAGGAACAAGTGAAAGTTATACTGAAAAAACAAAATTGGAATGTTTCCCAAGACTAATTCCCCTCTTGATTTGTAGGAAGAAAGAAGAATCTGTGGCCCTTAGAGCCAGTTTATTTTATCAGTGTTGTTTTTCAATCCATGACTTCACAGCCAGTGGGACCGGGTTATTATGACAAGAAACATTTCATCATTGATTACATTTTGGAGAATTATATGATCTTGACCAAAAGACATCCATTTGACTATGTAAATATATATTTTAAAAACTAAATTAAACACTAGGAGCTAAATTCAGTAGGGGTAAGCAGGGTACAATCCATTGACTGAATTTTTGCCAGAACATTGAGGAGATGCACCCTAATCTCCCTTTTGATATTTAGAAAAATAAACGATATCATGTTCCTATGAAGTGAGTTCAACTGGGATTTAAATTATTGTGCCAAAAACTCAGAACGAGTGAGTCACTCCTCTTTTCCCCTGGGAGGGAGATGCAATAATGATACAAAGGACCCTCAAAGCAGCTTTTACGTTCAGCTCCTTTTCCCTTTTCAAATTCACCTGGAAAACTATGGGATTATTTTTTAAAAAATGAGAGGAAGAAGGAAATAGTGGGAAAACATGCTCAGTGTGCGGTTCTGTTAATGGTGAATTCGTTAGGGCAATGTCCCCCCCAGCAGCAGCGTGCTCCAGGTTGGGGTGTCATAGCATCCTGCATCTCCCAGGACTTGTGCAGACTTGCACCATGGCTCCATGATCAGAGGTGGTGGTGGCAGGAGGGAGCCCAAGGTACATGGGCGCTGTGGACTTGGCTGAATAGCTGTCACCACTGCTGCAGGGGAGGGAGAGAGGCAGGGTGTCTTCTTCTGCCCTCTTCCCCACTCTTTTGGCATGAAAGATGGTTTTGGACTCATTTCTGCATGATGGCCTTGCCCATCCAAAATGCGCCGTGGGAACAACTGTTGTTCATCTCCACTGGTAAAAGGCAGCCAGCCACATACTGCCCACAGGCTAACCGTGTTTTATTCACTGTATGGTGCCACTGAGACATTTACAAGTGGGGTATCTACCCCCATATGCGGTTTTATCTGTATGGTAGACGCCTGGCAGTGTGTTTGAATTGTAGCTGTTTAAGTCCTTCAGTTCCAGATGGATAGGCATTTCAGAATGATTTCCTGTAATTTTTTTCTCTGTCTGGTATTTGTTGATCCAAATAGCATATATGTCATTATCATATAGAGTAAGTATGTGTTTGTTCTGCTTGATTAAATTCCTGAATTCCCAGCATTCTTCCAGTCCTGCCTCAGTAACCGCGCTTGGGAGGTAGGTTGTGAGCAGCACTGCATGCCAGATTTCAGTGTGTGACAGTCAGGCGTGGTGTCCACATGTAGAAAAAATGTCCCACTTGCATCCACTGAAGTGTTAAGCGATGTGTGTTGCTCTTCCACAGGTTTTGAAATAAAAGAACATGTACAGAAGCAAGAAGTTGCCAACAGTTTGCCAGCGCCTCCTCAAATGCCTCTGCCAGAAATACCTCAGCAGTGGCTGGTGAGTGTTAATTTAAATATATAAATATATATAAAAGAGAATATATTTGTGATAAGCACTAACAGAAATGGTTACAAGGGGAAGGAACCTGCACGTCCGGGGAAATGATTATTCCTCTCAACTCCGCTCTGATTGAGAGAATTTGGTTCAACTTGCAGAAGAGAAGGCAAAAAAATCCCTATGGTGAAATAAGCCCGGGAACAGGTCACCTGCAAAGGCTGTGGAATTGCAGTCTTTCGTGATTTTCAAAATTCAAGTGGCAAAAGCCTGAGAAACTTAATCTTAACTTCAAAGGTTGACCTGCCTTGTGTTGGAGGTTGGCCTGGCCAAGCCCACAGGTCCCAGCCAGTTTCTTACTATTTTAAGGAGCAGCTTTCCCTGGAGCAAGCCTTATGAGAAGACTCCCTCTTGATAGCTGAAAAATGAAAGTAGAGAGTTTTAAAATGAAGGAAGAATATTTCCTTTTTTTATAAAGTGTTTAGTGCCCTTCTGTGCTCAGTCTCTGGTTAGGAAATTCCCTGCAGAACAAGTAGAAGTGTATGTTCTCGGAGATGTTTATAGCAAAGATACTGATTGAGATCTGTAATTCAATTCCTCCAGTTGGGAGCAGCTGTCTTGTTACAGAATAAGCTATAAACAATTTTTAATGCTCCTCTGTTACTGACTTTACAGTAGATTTGAAGAAAACATTTTCAGCATTTTTTGTTAGAGAAGTGTAAGCAAATCATGGTTTAGCTTGTTGAAAGGTGAACACAGTCTTAGCTCTAATCGGATAAATTAAGCATCTTTTTATTCACTTGTGGAAAATTTTGAGCATGGTCATAAGGGCAATCCGTGGAGACCTGCGTTCATTGGCTGAAGCAGGAAATACAGATGCAGCTTACGGGGGCAGAACAGCCGGATGACTGATGTTCTGCTTCATTTTAGTGTGTTACTCTGTTACCGCATTTATGGCCAGTTCTAAGAGATATATAAGCCAGTAGCATCTCATGAACATAAGAACTAATTTATCAGATCAAACTCTTGGCCAGCCTTTCATAATAACCTTTATTTGATGGTGAATAATGCTATGTACTGCAGAACAAAGTAAAAAAACCCAACAAACCTATTATGTAGAATACTTTAATCATAGTTTCTCCCTAAGCGCTGCCAGCTTTTGGTTTGTGACCTGAACAAGACTTTTTTTTTTTCCAATTTTAATTCTACGTAATGTAATGAGATATGCTGAAATCATTATAGGAAGGGAATGTTTACATTAGAAACATTCATATCCAGAGTTGGTATATATACTGTAGCAAAATTCAACTAAAAGGGATACTATAAAATAATTATGCATAGGTTTGAATGGATGCGAAAGTGGTCTTATTAATATGCAGTGAAACCTGGAGAATCCATTTCATGGTTAAGAGGGCCTGAAAATGATTGTTTTTCTTTAATTCAAGATGCATATAGCATAAATTACAAGGGAAGGGGTTGATGAGAGGCAGGAAAATTAAGCAAAATGCACAGGCCTTTGAAATGCAGACTTCAGGTCCTAGCTTCATAAACTGAAGCCAGTTGAGATCCTCGTTCTTTCATATTTATGTAGGTTCAGTTTAATAAATTGGCTCTGAAGATTCAGGTTGTTTTTCTAAAGACAACTGACCTACTTTTCCTTTCTTCTATACTAATGTGTAAATTCCCTTAAAGTTGGTACAGCTGCAGCGAGTGAAATGGTGTGAAGCATGAATTAGGTCCAGGAGGTCAACACTGTTTTTTGCAGTAGCTCCGTTTGGATTTTGGAGTAACAAAAATATTTCTCTGAGATACAGTGGGAATTACCGTGGAAGTTGACACAGTTAGAGCTGGCTGGTCTGGAGCGCGGTCTTCCCATGTTGAGCCTGGCAAAGTGGAGTTTGAACATGGCCCTCCCCTCTGACCTGCCCGTAACGCTGTGGACGCTTTCATCTCGGTGAAGTCACGAAGCTGAGCTGGTTTTTCCATAGTGTCCGAAGCTGATTTTTGCCAATTTTTCTGCAATTCTGTTGCTGCTGTCAGGCAGTGGTGGTTTTCGCCTCCCTGTCTGGTGTCGGTGCCACTTTGAGATCATCCAGGAAATGTCCCAGGCCTCTCGTTGTCCTGCGTTATCCAAATACGGGTTATGAGTTGTGCTATTTTAAGACAGTAGCACATCGTAATTTGTGAGAAAGATGACAGACTGCTGCTGTCCTGCAAAAGACGAGGTGGAGTCAGGAGGGAAGGACAAAACCATCAGCTTTTTGAGCTTTGAACACTGGGGCAAGCTCAAACCGCAGTCTGACTGTTTAAAGATTTCTCCTGAAGTCACGTTGAGCTAATGGAATTGATCATTAGCTGTTTTTTGGAAACCTTTCTCTATTAGATGCCTCTGTGTTAGCCCCTCATTATTATTAGATATAATCAGAGACTGTCATATTATCTTTCTTTTTACACCAGGCTGGACGTCAGTGACAGTGGCTAAGATCTAATTTTCCCTTCCATTAATGTTCCTGCATGGTGATTTTCAACCTACCCTCAATCAATGGACTCCTAAAGATTTGTAGGTGATGATGCCGATCTCTATAAAAACTGTACATAATTACATTGCTCAGTGACACAAATGCTGAGCTACCTTTCCTAGCCACTTTTCATAGACCGTGCTTTAGTAGTCGAGTGGAAGAAATCCCTTGGGCCCACCAGAGGCTGGGAAATTCTGCTCCAGGTTGCCCTTCTTGGCAACCTGGCAAGTTGGAAGTCGTGTTGTAGGGCACCTCTTTTTGTCAGCCATTCAGGACAGAAACTTTTTCCACTTGCTGCATAACATCTAGTGGTGGTCTCAGCCTCCAGTGGAAGCACAATGTGCTGCTGGAACACAGGAATTTACTGGAAGTGGGAATCAATAACTTCAAATAAACTATGCACTGTTTTAAAATCTATGTTTTTAGCACATCAGTTACTGAGCATGATGGAAATTAAAGTTTCATTTACACCACTGTTTCTTTTTATGGCACTCAAGGGATTCTGCATTCAAAAATGTTTAGTCTGAATTGATGTTTAAGCTTTTACTTATGTAAAGATGTGTGGGTGGGAAGGAATTCAATACTTCTTAAAGTAGTGCCAGGAGCCAGAATTATGTGTGGGCAGGTGCTGTGCAAGGTTTCCTTTGTAAATCTGTAAATAGACCTGCATATTTGCTCAGGCCAAATCTTGTATCAGTTTTGCTATTCATCAGCCCATGAACAAAGAGTATAGAATTAATTTTATTTAGAAACATGCTGTTAATAGTTTAAATTAAGTCTCCAGTCATTCAAACACATTAAAGCCTGGAGAGTTTTCCTGGACTCAGTGGGCTTTGGATCAGGTCTTAAAATCGAGGGACAAAGTTGGACCTTGCATATACTTGAATGAAGCGAATCACTAAGGACACAATCTCTTAGTAATTGTTTTTTTCTGTATACATTCCCTTGCTTTCATCTGGTCTAGCAGACTTTCCGTCAGGCTTAGAAAGCACAAATCCTTGGTTGCTTTAGCCTGTGCATACAGCTCCTTCAGATGGTCGGCAAAGTAAAAGCTGCGGATAAAGGACGTGAGCTTAAGGGCAGCTCAGAGTCCTCCTGCAGAACTGAAACACCACTTGCCTGGGTGCGTCAGTATGTGCTTGCGAGCATGAGTACAGTGCCAGCAGCTGGTGGAGCTTTGTCCGGGTCAGCAGCAGAGGAGGAGATCACGGTGTCTGAAGGGGAGTGATATTGGTTCGCCCCTCTTGTATCTCCTTACTGCAAGGGCTTGTGTCTTTTAGCCTGCTTTCTCCAGCTCTTTATCAGCAGCTACTTTTGTGATATTTCCCTGTGCAAGGTGCAGTGCTAGGTGATGGGTTTGGAGGAATAACAGAGGCAAGGCTCTGTGTGTACTTTGCAATGCTGCTGGTGGTTTAACACCTGGGGTCCCATCATTGCACTATCACCAAGTTGCCCTGAAGTACGTTTTCCACTGAGGCAATAGAATAAGATCCAGTGGGTCCTGCCGCTCAGATGCGCCTGAGGATTACTGGCATAAATTATCCACAGCATGACAGTGACAGAATACTTCTAGCCAGTGATTTCAGTGCACTGTGCAGTCCAACAAAATCAAATACAAACAGCACAGCTATTTTGCATGATTTTCACAGTAAAATTGAGTATACATTTTATTTTTCTTGGAATATTGACAATTTAATAATTATTTAACCTCAGCAAGCGTCCAGCAAGATGCCAGAACCCCTGTAGGTATAAATCAAAAGGATAGGTCATCTTCCTCCAACCCTTTCCTGCAATGTACACAGTCACTCTGTAGGAGTGTTTCATATAAATGGGTTTCCTATTGTGGAGAAGCAATTTGACAGACTCCCTTTATCTGGCTGCCTGTCAGGTATACTCTCAGATATTTATTAGAAAATGCTGAAAGGAGACTGTCCTTGGAGAAGAAAAAAATCTTCTTGAAATCAAAAGGATTTTTGAGGTGATACATCACCAATTACATTAATCATTCTTTGAGCAACAACAAAAAAAGTGCCAGTCTTAAAGCTTCTTCTAAAATGTGCAGTGAGACTAGTCTCATAACCAAAGCAAGGGGCTTATGTGCCAGGTGGGTACCTATGAATGCTTATTTCATCTTGCTTTTTCTTCCAACACTGAAAAGCAGTTGTTATTCTCTGTTCTTCTTAAAAGATAATCTTAAGATAGTATTAGCCTTGGAGTTTTTCTCCTTGCAGAAAATTTTTAAAAGCAAGAAAAGCAAATTCAACAAAAATTCAATTGTTTCATTCAGAGCTGGCTAATAGCTTCAGTTTAAACAAATCTCAACAAGTTCTTCCATAACGAAGGAACAACTAAAGGGGCCTTTTTGATTATTCAGTGCAGTCACTCTTACTGCAGGCAATTATAAAATATTAACCCTTTCAGAAACTTACCAAAAGGTATTTACTAGCATTTAGGTTTCTTTAACGCCTATTTCAATTTGAAAGGCTGTTCCACCATCCCAGTGTTCATTGCCAGCTTTTGTCTTTGTATTTAAGTAGCCTTTTTCCACACTTTGGTACCTGTGCCTCAGATATCCTTTGAAATCACAATCATATTCCTCTCAAGCTTCATTTCACTCCATTGTGTATAAGAAAGGCTCTATCGGTTTCATTTTGAGCTATAGTTTATATTCTATTGAACTAACTCTGTATTTCTCCTGTGTACCTGCTGTAGGTTCATGTTTTAGATCACGAGTGACCAAAACAGCAGAGTCTTCTGGACATGATGCAGTTGGTTGTGGAATACTATCGGTCTTCATATATCATTGCACAAGGATTAAGGACAAAGAAGTGTTTGCAGCCCAGTTTTTGTTGGTTCTGTCTTGCAGGACACTGTAGTTGCCATTCCCATTTCCCCTGAGGGGCGTTGGTGCCTTATTGTTGATTATTTACTTCACATTTGCAAATGGTATCACAGAAAAGTTTTAGTTAAAGTAATTTCCTTCTCAATTCGCTTGTATTATACACTTATAACAATGCACATCACTGTACTTCAAAGCCGTCTTCATTTCTAAGCTGCCAGAATGAGATGGAAATTTGCATTTAAACTGGGTGAGCTCAGGTCAGATTTAGAGTAGGATTGAACTGCTTTACCAGATTCTTTCTATGATAATTGGGAAGGTGTATGCCTTCTTTTCTGTCTTTTCTGTCTTAGATACTGATGGACTTTGACCTCCACAGACGAAAGCTATTAAATTACTAATACCACAGATTTGATAGGATGTTGTTCCACCATTTTTCATAACATGCTCCCTCAGGTTTTTCGTTTCTTGTTTCTATGCTATATGTGTGCATAAAACACCCTCCTTGTGCTGATAGTTAGAAACCAGCCTATTTACTTCTCTAAACACACTCATTCATGTGCTGTGCACAAACACATGGGAAAGGAATTAGGCCAGTAAGTACGAAAGTCTTTAGTGCTCGGGCCCTTACAAAATATTGTTCTGGTAGAAATGGTGTGGCCCACACTTTTCTTACCGTACTGCGTTGTCTTGTCTGCACTGTCGTGTCATATATGTGGATGAGCTTATTAACTCCTGGAATAGGTAGGTGATTTTGTCTTTGCTGGGGAATACAGACATTTCTTTGAGCACAGTTACAATAACCACCTCTGAATGAGGGCCCCATGCTGCTTAAAATTCAGATTCATCTTTCTCATGTAATATGCATGAAAGTGTTCCCCAGCATTAATTAAAGCCCGTTTCTCTTCTTGGTACACCCAGACCCTTTCTTGATATGAGTCAACTCTATTATTTTGTCTGAGTGACGCTTCCAACTGGCTGTGTAATAATCTTTTATTATAAAATCTGAATGATACAGAAATCTTGTGGTTTTGTTTATGGCTCATTCTTTTTCACTTTTTAATTATTTCTTTAGATCTTCTGTTACTTCCGTAGAGTCTGAAGTTTATTTCCACCCCTGTCTTCCATAGAGTTTGGGTGTAACTCCTTCCAGCTATCTGTCCTTTCAGTGGTGCATTCTGTGCTCCAGTCTTTTCAGTTTTATTTAATGTCTCAAATGTTAATTAAATACAACAGCAAGAACTGAGACTTAAGCTTATGCCTGGGTTGTGCCACAGGCTGATGTTGCCATCAGAGAGATGCAAGAACCAACTGGGTTCTCTGCTCGGTCGATATACTGTGTTGGTTTCTTACTGTTTCCATTTGGTCCTCTTCATTGCCATCTTTACCTTCCTGTTGCTTAGGTAAAGGTGTTATCGTGTTATCTAAGCAGAACTCAGATGTGCTGTATTTTGTGAAACGGTAACTCAGTTCCTGGTGAGATTCCTGTGTAAATGCTCTCCAGAAGATCTTCTGATCAAACTGTGGAGCTATGGAATGCCCTGATTCATTCTTTAAATGCGGGCAAGTCTGTTCAGATCCCTTTCCCATCATCAGGCTGTGCTTTCTGAGGCTGTGATCTGTTTGCAGTCACTATGCTCTACATACTAAGCACTTTTCCAGAGATACCTTTAATTAGGCATTCACCCCTGAGTCAGCAGACACACTCTTAGGCTGTGTCAGATGTACCTCCGCTCCCCGGAGTACAGTGTGCAAAGTGTGTACCTTCTTTTGTTCTTAGTCTTAAACCTGCTCAAGTCACTGTTCAGGATCACGCTAAGGAAAAGCTTTGCTTGTGCTTGTGCCTATACTCATCCTCTGCCTGGTAGTCCCTTCTGCTAGCGTTTCCTCCTTGCCCTCATCTGTTCAGCACTGCAGTAGGAGCTGGCAGGTTACCAGTTCAGCTCTTTGTAGGATTGCTGGGGGTTGCTGGGCCTCCCATCATCTCTGACTCTGGCTGTTGATTTCTTGGGCAATTCCTTTTGTTTTTTTCCTGGTAGCACTGGTGTCCCAGAGGTGTGTGCTGTAATTGCTTGGGTACACTCAGCGATGGTTGGGTGGGGCTATACCAACAGCCTGTCATGCAGCTGTGTCACCCACCTTGTGCTGGGACGGACAGGATTACTCTGCTCCAAAAAGCTGAGTTTGGTGTCTGGCTGGCTGGCTTGCTGTCTTTTGTCAAATGTGCTCAGAAGCTGAAAAGAGAAGTTGTTAGACTTCTTTCACATTATTTGGCTCCCGGTTTTGTAGGGTCCAGCTGACAAGCTGAAAACTTTATAACTTTGGAATACACTGTTGAGGTCAAATGAAGAATACTTCTCAACTACTGCTTGTCTACGCTCAGGCTAATATTTCACTCCTGCACAGCTCAATATGCTCTTAACATCCCATATAGTCAGCACTTTTTCCTGAATAAATCCAATGTCCATGCAGGTCCTCAATAGCTGGCAATAAATGGTGATTTCTTTTTAGTGCCTTAGTGATTTTGAGTTTATCTAAAGGCTTTCATACCAAGTGTGTGGCAAGTACTGGTGCCCAATTTCCAGCCTTTACAGTGGTACAACAAAGCCTGGTTGAGATGTGCAGTCTAATTTTGCCAATTATATTGGTACTCAGTTTGTTGATTCATCTTGCTTTCTGGACATCCATTTTTTTACATGTGGGGAGAGGGATCACATACGTGTGAGCACTCTTCCCCCTCCAGGCTGAGGATGCGGTGGGGTTGTACAGAGGTCAAGTCTAAGCTTGGTCCAAAGCAAATGGCATGTGCATGTGTCAAGGTTTCTTCTTGACAGCCCACATTTGCCTGCTGCCTTCTGAATAGCTTTATTATGCATCACCAACGTGTGACTGCTTTTCCAGTCTCATGTTGCTGCTTTCAGTGTTGAGGGGTTACGTAGCAGCTGGCTCCACGGTCTGCCTGGATCCGAATTGGTGGTTGATCTAATAACACACGTGCGAGCATGGCCCTTGAATTGCTGGCAGCCTTTTCCTGCAGCGCGGATGTACTGACAGTCTCTGCTGAAGTCACTGCTTTGCACTGAAAATCTCCACGTCCTAAATCATCGCATAAAGGGAGGTGTTTCTTTCTATTTCCTACACAGTGTAAGTCTTCATTGGGGTGTAAAGTGATTT
This sequence comes from Fulmarus glacialis, assembly GCF_000690835.1. Taxonomy (NCBI): domain Eukaryota; kingdom Metazoa; phylum Chordata; class Aves; order Procellariiformes; family Procellariidae; genus Fulmarus; species Fulmarus glacialis. The sequence goes on along the minus strand of NW_009198756.1, from coordinate 38,654 downwards.
TATATCCTCAGGCCCCTGTACGATGACATTTATTTTCCTCTATCTTTCATACTGCTTTCCACACTATATACTTCCGTATTGTCAGCAGATATCAGCTAGACTATCCGTACAACAAAAGTTACTGCCTATCTTGGTAGGTACCCTTGGCCAGAAGGGGGAAATAAAGTATTTTATCTCCTAGGACAAAGAAAGAAAGAGTTTATTTGTGGTCTGCGGAACACAGAGGGGCAGGTGGAGGGGAAGGCCATAATACACCATAAAATTAATATTTCCACTAAGTCTGTTTCATAGCGTCCAGTAGAATAATGAGGTTTACTATCCAGGTAAATATTGCTTACTATTTGGAGATATTTGTTTCTTTCTCTCAACAGTCCCTCTTGTAAACTGGAGTTGGGCAGCCCGTGCACAATCCAGTCTTTCAGAGATCTCAACTCTGTAGTGTAATTATTACGCCGTGCATTTCTTCATTTCAAATAAAGCATCTCTCATTTGATCTCAGACCCAGCACCTGACAAACATCTTTGTCAGTATTGCTTCAGTATTACTGGTATTATTCTGGGCAACAATATCTCACTTATCTTTGTCCTTTTTCCTCCAATGAGATAAAAATAGTGGTAATTTTTTTTCTAACTCAGTTCTTATTCCTGTGATTGAGCAAGGTTATTTGTCTTGAAAGGCAGCGTTCTCTAGTTTTCTTCCCTGTGGCCTGTCATAAAAAAAAATAAAAGTAGGAATTTGTGCTAATGCCTTCTTTGCAGGTTGCCAGGTCTTTCCTCCTGATACCACTCAAACTACACATGTTCTAGGGTTTTTTGAGATTTAATCCTTTTATAGAATATGTAAATAGTTTTGTGGTTTTATGGCCTTTTTATTTTTCAGGTAAACTAATGAAAAGTTATTGAATCAAGAATTATTTCCGTTCATAATTCATAACTTCATCAAAATTCTTCCACTAAAAAATTGCCAAGTTGAAAGAATTAAACAATACAACTAGCAATAGTAAAAAAATTAAAGCACTGTAAATATTAGTAAGTAATATCAGAATGCTCAGATGTACTTTTTACATTTCTTGATGCTCAAACTCATATATTCCATAGCTCCCAAAAGATGCAGCTGTTTATGATACAGATTTGAGTGAGGTATTTTTATTTTGTATTTAATCAGTTGGATTTTCTTTCAATATTAAAGCATCCTTGCTTTAATCAGAAAGTATTTAATGTTGGATGTTTCTGTTTCTCCTAATATTTTTTTTTTTAAATCTCTTTTATAACTGTTTTCAACTTTGTTATGGCAAGCACTGCAAAATGCATTTCAGAAAGGAGGGCCTGGTTAATTCAGCAATGGATTCCATCTGTGTTGACGTTGGCTGCACAGCCCAGCCCGCCCCAGCTGTATGAAGTAACTGGTGCTCCAGCAGGGTCGAATTCAGACAAGCACCATTTGTGTTTCATTTCCTTTTTTCTTTCTTTCTGAATAACATTTTGTCTAAAAACAAGGAATTTTTTCCCCCCGATCTTTATTGGAACCTCTTATTTGTTTCTGGATAAAAGATAGCTTTGAAACGTTGGTGCTGTGTCAAGTCAAAATTGGAATGGCTCTCAGGATGGGTATTTCCTGGGTGAATTAGGTTTAATAATGATAGGAATTTCATATATCATATATACACCTGACAGGGAAAATAGTTTAAGGCTAGACCAAGATATTAATATATCTGTCTTATGAAAGGGGTGGTATGAATCTACACTGCCCCAGGAGCAAACCTTGACCCCGACTCACTCGAGCAAGGCTGTGCCTACCTGCGTGAAGGCAGAAAATACAAACTCTTTGGAGGCAGTTCCCCCTATTGTGTCTAGCAGTCCAGGCCACACAGAGCTGATGTGTGCAGGTGTGTAAGGCAAAATTCATAATGTGCTGTCAATTTTCCAATATTAATGAACATGTAATATTTTCTCATGTCCCTTACACCTGTTGCACAGCAGCAGCTAACCTGGAAAGACTATTTGTTTTGTGATTATGTGCAGATTTGCAATTTGGGGTTTTTTTCAGCAGAATCACAGGGAAACTAAAAGTCGTATTTTTTCATTATTTTGCTTCTTTGACAGATAATTTCTCTAGCAAAACTGGTCTGTGAGGAAAAATCATTTGGTTCACATTGTAGATAACAGTAATTGCCATCTCTTATCTGTAATTGAGTGTGACACATGAAGTTGGCTGTATCATTTGATACAGAAGTAATATTAGTGTAAATCTCAATCTGACCAAGAATTTCTGTGTTCAGTCACAAATCGGTTCATTGTTCGTGAGGAAGTTTCTGATTTTACTCAGTGCACAAAGGGAAGTCAGTGGTGGATTGGATGGATGAGGGCAGGTTTATTCACTAGTTCCTTGCCTTCCTGCACATCGAGAATACACAAGCACTTACCTGCAAGGTCGAATAACCTACTTGATATGAATTTAACTACAGAGCACACTAAGGGTGGGACTCGTCTTGCTGATGTTGTTAAGAATTAGGTGTCTGGCATAGATGTGTAATTGGTAATGAGATTTGGAGATGTCTAGCTCAGAAACCTGCAATGATGAATCGAAGCCTGAAAGTGCCCACAGAATTAATTTCATTACAGTTAATGCCACGTGTTATCAAAGCTCCGCTTCCTCCTGGGTAACCTTAGGTCAATAGCAAAAGAGGAGTCTAGGCACTGTGGCTTCATCTATATTATGTGGAAGAAGGCTCCATGCTCCTACTGGACTGTTCAGCCCATTGAATTGCACTCCAGAAGTGTCTGTATCTGACCATGAGCAAAGCCCACCCTGACTAGTTTCTTACTTCAGTATCTCTGTTCGTTCGCCGAGTTTAGACTGGACCAGTCCAATGCAGACAAACACCGTTACATCTCTTTCATTACACGAAAAAAGAGAAAAATGTATTGAAAAAATGTTACTGCAGAAATGAGACTCTACTTACAAGTTATATTTTTGTAATCATACAATAAACCACTGGTGTTGGAGAAAGACTTCAGTATTTTCTCCAGTATGAAAATATGGAACTAAAAACCTGTGGCAAATATGAATGAGTTCTATAAAATACAGTTATTTTGGTACTTGTTAAGGAAATAGAACAGTAGAGTCATATGGAAGAAGTCATAGAGTACTAAATTTACTTTGTTACTATATCAACATACCAGCAGTAGGTCAGTTTTAAATTTAAAACAGGTTTATATTTAGAAAAGAAGCATTTTAAAATTTGACCTGGTATTTGAAATATTTATTTTATCATATAATAGTTTCTTGATGTTTCAAACTTTTCCTAGGTTGTAGCTCAGTTTTCACTATGTAGAAAGAGCATTTTAAAAATTAATGTCTATGTTAAGAATTGATTTGCCATTGAAAAACAAAATACATCATGAAAATATGTTCTAAATTATCTGTCCTTTATCTCTGCCAGCCCAGGCTATTCAGCTTTTCTAAACTGTCCAACCAAACTGTTGTTCACTGCTACAATACGAATTATTTTAGATGTAAAATACTAATAAATAAGCCTTAACACGGTAAAATGCTCTATGCACAGAAATCTCTTTCCTACACAGACCCTTTAAGTTTCTAGTTCTTAGAAAGAGAACTATATCTTTTCAACATTTTTACCACTTAATGCTGTTGTAGAAAGGACTTCTTTTAATGTAGTTATCTTGATTTTGGCATCCTTAACAATGGCAAGTAAGATCGTACTATGTTTATATCCCCAAAGGACTCGGAGTACATGCAGGAAGGTTCTGCTTCCTCATAATGAGTGATAGATGTTCACTTTTTCTTTTTCTTTCTTTTTTTCATTTTTTTAGCCACCAGATAATGGGCCTCCACCATTACCAACATCTTCCCTTCCCGAAGGCTATTATGAAGAGGCCGTGCCACTTAGTCCTGGAAAGGCTCCTGAGTATATCACTTCCAGTGAGTAATATATATCCAGACCAGTTTCTGAGCAATTGGTAATTCCCGTGTCTTTCAGCTTTTTTAGTATTCGACACCTACATGTCTATTAGTGCTGTGGTGATGTGTCGTAAGCGTGGCTTTGACCATTTGGGGCCGGTTCTGGTTATCATCACTGGCCATGCATTGGTTTGATTTGCACAACCTGTTTTGGTGTGCACAAACCAGGCTTCTTTTAGAGGAAACTAACCTGGAGCTCAAGTTAGGTGCACATAAACATGTTTCAGCTGCTGTTGGAGACAGAGGGTCCAAAGCAGCCACTGGTCTTTTGGACAAAGTTGAACCACGAAATGGTGGGGGCATTGGGCCAGGAGTCCCAGTTAAGTATCATCTAGAGTAAAGCCCTCTAAACTGGTGATACTGTAAATGTAGAGATCTCAGAACCTGGCGCTGATCTGCAGATCTACTGGTATGCCTCTATTGCACTGAATTACTTGCTAAAACAGACAAATCAAAAAAAAAAGGAATTATTGAAAAGATGTGATTTGCAGCATTACTGATGACACATTGTAGATAGGGATAAATCACTCATACTGGCTCCCACAAGCCATGCTTGATGCACATGACAGTATTTTTGTGACTACTCATTCAAAAGGCAGAGGGCTGCCTCCTAACTGACCACCAGAACATCTTTCTGCAACACAGAAATGCTCTTTCTCACGTCCAAGTACTTATTCAAAGACCTATGCACTTAAGCGGAGCTACGCTGAGAGCACACTGATGAACCGATGAAATGACTGCTGTGAGCATTTACACAGGGTCAGTCAACAGGACATTATGTGCCAAAAAAAGGCAAAGATTTTCCTTTTTGCTGCTTTTTTTGGCTGGGGTAATTTATTACTTGTGTTTGGCTGATTTATCACTAGTCGTTATTTTCTATGGCCCAAAGATTAAAGGCATATCTTCCCCCATTTTACAGGCATTTTTATTATTTGAACCAGAACAAATGAATAAAATTATATCTCTGTTCTTAAAACACATGCATAGGAGTCACCTTAGAATATTAATTTTTCACTTGTACGCTGCACAAACTGAAGTTATCTTAATTTACCTAAGAAATTCAAGGTAAGAAAGAGTTTCATACATTGTAAAGCAAATGAAGGAACATACAGTCTTACCAGAGCAGCAAAATCACTCCTCTCTTCATTTCCCCCCTTGAAATGCTGCAGGGTGGTCCTGCTACACCCTGTAATCTGGTGAACTGCTGATTTGTGTTTTGTCATTAAACAAGAGTCATGCTTAGGCAGAAAAATATTAACAGAACAAATATTAATAGCACTGCTAAATGATTGCCTAGGGAAAAAAAAGACAAAATATGAAACTGATTTCTTACTCTACTTAACCATCCAAATCCATAAAAATATTTAGGATATTAGCCTTAAAAGTTCATTAATAATTCCATAATGTAAGTATATATATCCAGACATTTAAATCTCTGTTAATGTAACTTACCATCTCACTTGCTGTGATTTTGCTGTATTTTCTTATGTCCTGAACTCCTTATCATCTCTTTTAATTTGTATTAAAAGTATTCTGCTCTTCATCGGTAATAAAGTTGCTTTTAAATTCAATATGCCATTAGTAATATATCTCCACTCAAGAGAACTTCCACTAAATCCAGTGTGTGTGGTAATTAAAGCCACAAAAGCAGTGTATTAACCAAAGATGTGATCTTAGCTGTTCAGACTGTTTGAGGTGGAGAAGACCATGACAAAGAAGTGCTAAAAATGTAAGAAGTGCAAGAATAAACTGTTAAACAACTGTTGGGATAGATATAATTATCTTAAGTAAATATTCCTATGGAATATTTTTGTAATGTCATTAATAACAAGGAGGCTTACATACCATGTGACCTACCTATAAAGGCAAACAGCAGCAGAAGAAAATTGCAGAATATAGATCATGAAAATGAAATATCTGTAACTTCCCCAAGTCCCTATAATCTGTTTGTAAATCAACACTTGCATGTAGATGAAAACAAGACTGTATATGCCTTGTCTGATAACTCTCTTTCTCTTTATTAAAAGCTACTGGTCTGTACAATATGCCTAAATTATTACAGACCAATCTTTGGAATATACTATTACAAATAATGTGAAAGTCCACTGTGATTTTCACCCCCTAACAGTGGAAAATTTTGATGAAGATAAGTGTGAAAAGCCAATGTCAAAAGAAGCTAGAATAATCAGAAAATTCAGAAGATGCAAAAAAATGTAGATCAGCAGTATTGGAACATGTTGTATCAGTGAATCTCAGTCTCTGAGACTTTAGTAGACTTAATAAATTTTGGAGAGACACTTTTCATCTTTACTACACGTTTTGTATTTTTTTCCTTTCTCTCACCCCCTTCCCACTCCAAAACCCAAAGAGTGTGTTGACTTGAACATATACACAAGGAGTTTTCAGATCTTACCTATAGTTTACTGTCAAGCCTGTTTCATTACCCATTGTGATGAGACAATAAGAGACAACAGGATTTAGTCACTAGTAGCCTTACCTTTACACAGTTTGCTTCCACAATTTAGCATTTTTTAACAGGAAGTTTACTGCTTCCCAGATTCGGTTCACAGTGAATATTAATTGGAAGTGATACTGCTTCAAAACCCTTTGAAATTATATGTACATGCTGGATTTCTCTGCATAACTTTCTGAATGTCTGCTAAAGCTGTTACGTACGGGTAGTAGACGGCCTATGCTATTTATGTTAAAATAGTCACGTTACAATGTGAACAGAAGCTAGTTTGTGTCCAGAGCCTGAAAGCCTTGTTTTGGTCATGATAGAGCAGTTTGGAGAAACAAAGAATAGAAGCGGGATGTGGCAAAGAGCAGCAAAGGTTTCAGCCCGGATGCTATGAGTACTCCAGGGTGGTCATCCTGCCTCGTGTGAGTCACACAGCAAACTCTTCTTCTGGCCAAGAGTCCCACAACCCAAGGAGAAGAGAAATATGGGGAGTAGTTAATGGGCAGGATATGGCAACAGGTCCCCAGAGATCCCGTTAGACAATGCAAGGATGGGAATCCAGAAATGTCAGCCTCAGAAGCTCCTGTTGGCTTTCATCCTCCTATAAACAGAGATTTGGATGAACTTGCAACTGCTCTGCCAGCAGAGTTGCTCTGCTGATCACACAACTTACTGCTAACGTGAAATCTGCACTTGGACTGCTTGTGAGCCACATAGGAAGTACCTGTAGGATATTTAACATGCAGAATTTAAATCTCTACTTTGAAGTCTCAATCAGCACTTCCTACAATTAATTTAATTAATCATCTGAGGCTTTTACCACTTGCTGGTATGGAGCTGCCCCAAACCAAACACTTCGTAGCAGAATTGACCAGAAGATGGCAATTAAATTAAATTTTAAAAATATGTTTCAAGAGCTTGAAATTTTATTTTCATTTCACTTTGGAATGAAGATAAACTATTTTGTACGCTTTTGTGAAAACACAAATAGGATCAGAATATCTAGTCTTGATTCAGAGATGTGAGGTCTGGGTATATCCCATTCTGACTCTGCACGTAGGGAGGAACTGATTTAGAATGAGCTTTCCAGCAATCCACTCTCTTGTCCTTTTCCCAATTGTCCCAGATCTCTTTCCTACATCCCAACTGTGTCCTAAATACCTAACTAAAGCAAATGAGAGATTTTTCTTCCACTTTCTGGCCTAAAAATATATCAAAGTCTACTTGAAATGTTTGGATGAAATTTCAGCTACTGAAAATATTCCAATCAAGACTCTTCCATGGGAGCATGTGCCAGTGGATAACAGGCATGCCTTCAGGTGTTATTATCTGAGGAGCTTTACTTATACACCCACATAACCAAGTAAATAAGTATGGATGGTGGAAGAGAGGGTTCTGTGATAATGGCAAATTAGTTCTGTAGTTGAGGGGACTGCTAGAGCTGATTGCATTGTTGAAAATGAAAGGCCTGAACAAAGATTGTTTAATTAAAAAGGAATCTTGCCATTACATCACTGAACTTAGAGCAGGATTAAACTGTTTAGGATAACATAACAAGACGTTTTTTGTAGAATGCCTTCAACTCTGCAGAATCCATAGTTCAATGAACAGCATTGTCTATTCAACATTAATTGTATCAGTGCAGGTGCTGTATTTGAGAATGATATGAAATGTTATGATAGGTAGATAGTGCCCCATAATTTACTCTTGTGACCTTTGTCATATTCAGTGTTTGTTTCTTAATATGCTGTATTAATATTGACACTTCTGTGCCTACATTTTGCATTATGCAATAAGGCAAGATGAAGATGTTTCTCTGTAAAAGAATTACAAAAGATGAAGTTATCTGCTAAGTAATATTTTGAAGATAATAAAAAACTACCTAAAATTCTAACTATTTATTCCTAGCTCATTCTTTCAGTTAAAATTCCCCAGGCATCAGTATGGGTCTTCTATAAAATTTCATAATGGAATAGCATCTCTTATTCATTTAACTTAATGTATTGATATTACTAAGCACTGAAACAGTAATTTGTTCATGGCTGACTTTCAAAAGCCTTAACTTAAAATGAACCCTGTTGAGATTTTCAGTTGTTTCAGTACACTTTATTGCTAAATGTTTTAATGACACTTTTATGCTTTTCTTAAAGATTATGACTCAGATGCTATGAGCAGCTCTTATGAATCCTACGATGAAGAGGAGGAGGATGGAAAGGGGAAGAAAATGAGACATCAGTGGCCTTCCGAGGAGGCCTCTATGGATCTGGTGAAGGATGCCAAAATCTGTGCCTTCCTCCTTAGAAAGAAACGATTTGGGCAATGGACCAAACTACTGTGTGTTATCAAAGAAAACAAACTACTGGTAATTTTTATTTTTATCTAGCTATATTTTCTTTGTACGTTTTAGTTGATGTATTTATTTTTACAGGAATCTGGTTTTTGGAATATGTTCTGCAAACAGTGGCCAAGTCTACAGTAACCTCACGAAAGAGTTCGGTCATGATTTACCCAAGAAGCAGAGAAGCACTGAAATTGTGTATCATTTAGCCACTTAGAACTTTGATTTTTATTGCACTTAAACTTAAACCCAGGCAGTTCCCTGATATTGGAAAGAAAGTCTGGCCTATTAGCTTCTAACATATTTCATTTGGAAAAAAAATTGCTGAAACTGTAAATCCAATCTTTCATTCCCTGTGGACCAAAAATCTCATAGGGAGCTTTGTGTATGAACTGTTGGAACAGACCGCTGGAGAGAAAAGTCCCTTGTTAGACTGAGCATTCACTTGGCAGCATATGCCGTGGTAATGTATACACTTTAAACTAAACCTTTGCCATCTGTTCTGCAGTAATTACAGATGCAGTATTCACATGATGCACAGCTGCATTATAGAAAGGAAAGAAACAAGTGGATGTATTTGTTCCTTAAGCATATCTGTTATGTTTCTTTCTGATTGGAGGCACCAGTAAAAGATTCCGTAAGTTAGTAAATTATCTGCTCATAGATGTCTTTTTGTTTTCTGAAAAGAGGGCCTAATTGAGGGAAACACTCATTTCTGTGTCATTATAAACGAACTAATGCTTATAGTAATAAATAAGTTGGGGTCTTAGGCACTCCGTGTCTTCCTGTCTGGTGCTTCCAGCAGTTGTAACTAATTATGTAACTAATAGTTACTGCAATATCCCAAATGTTAAAAGCTGATTAACGGGTGATAGAACATCTTATGTAGAACCTCATTATTCTACACTCGTATGACAACATAGCTTAGATGTGTTCACTTTCCAAGTACATTTATGCTTGTGGCGGTATAGGAAATAACAGAATATGAAATAGAGGTGTCTGGGTAAGAGGTTTCTGAAAACATAGCTGGAATCCATTTGCCAGTTTTCAATGGTTACTGAGGATTTAATTTTTTTATCCTCCTCTATTTAAGTGTCGAAAAGAATGTTGATTCCAATTCGGTTTGTATTATATTGTTATAATGCCATTATGCTTAGTCCACATTTTTATCACCATATACCAGGATCATATCAAATTTCAGAACCATCTGATAACAGCTTGAAGAAAAGAAAGAGGGGAAAAAACAGATTTTCTCTCAAGTCACACAATATTTCTTCTACAATTATATTTGTTGTTCTGTATAGAAATATGTTCTTTTTTGTATTTTCATTTCCTTTAGCCACATGTGTGGTCTGAAAAGCTTTGGTTTTTTCCTTATAGGGATTGTCTTTCAGTAATTCTGTAATGGGGCTTAAGAAAATAAAAATCACAATAGGAGTCTAACGACCAAGTTACACAAGATTGGTTTATTGTTTAAAGGAGGACTTAGACATTTAACTTATGAGATATGCAAGTAAAACAAATATATGTTCTTAGGGATGAGTAATGGCTTGTGTTATAAATGCAGCTGTCATCATAAAACCAAAATATTTTAATTAGAATTAGACATTAGAAATAACTTTTAGTAGGGAATAGTTTTTCACTTAAAGTCCTTTAATATATAAATACTTCAGTTTTAGTAATGTATAATTACAAATAAAATATTTAAATTAATATAAAGGGAATTACATGCTGTTTATTGCTTCTTAAAGAGACTAATATTGTATGTTTTCAAGATTTCATAGCTTGAAAACTTAATATTTTTTTAATGTTACAAACTTAAAATCTGTGACCAAGCTAGAGAAACTTTGAGTTAATGGGCTTTGGAGAGGGAAGGAGGATTATGAGTGATTTGCAGAGGCTGGTTTAGAGTGGCTCTATTTGCTCAGCCTAAGTTGTAGTGTTTATAGCATACTTTTAACAGCTACTGTCTTCCTGACAGTTGCATCATGACTGGAATACTGCCGCAGACATGCAAAAGTTCATGTGCTTTTCTCTGTTCACATTTATACTCAACTATTCTATGTATGCATATACTAATTAGTCTTTAATTTAATACTAGCCTTGTAGCCTTTGTGCTTATTTGCATGAGTAAAAGCCCAATTTACGTAAGTATATAAAATAACTGGACATTCATATACACAATTAAACGTTGTTCTGTAGTCTGGCACTCTATGACAACTTGGTGAACCTCAACTATACTGATGTGTTAGAAGACGGGAATAGCGACTAGGTCTACAGGACAAGTGGTGTAACGTGAAACCCTTAATCTTTAGATCACCAGTTTAAACATAGAGCAGGTCATCAGTGATCCAGGATGAAATGGCTGTTCATTGATAGCACTTACAACTGAAGGAAAAAACATCGGGTTAGTCATGTAGTTTTATACAGGAGCTTACAGAGTAAACTACCATGGAAATTTATGCGGTTTTGTGCAGTGACTGATTAAACTGAATTAGCTAAAAAAGTTACCATCCTGTGACTTTGCCCCCTTTCCACAGTGTGACAATTTTTCTACTTATCTCAAGAAAAAAAAACAGCTGAGTAGGGCATGTGCCAGCACCTTTGTAGCTGCAGCGTGTAGGCACTGGCATAGGTTTGCCTTGAAACACCAGGCTGTTGCTGCAGGGCAGGGTAAGCATCTAGGCTTTGAAGTTGTTAACTGTACAAGTTTATTCTGCTGCTGCATGTGAACAGATATCCTAAATCATCCTCTTCCCACCTGATCAAGCTCAAGGTTGAGTTATAAGGATAACGCAGAGAACCTTAATGCTCTCCATATGTTGTACCTGTCCTGCAATAAAAGATGTCTATTAATGTCAGTCTGGAAGTAATTTTGCTTTACAGAGGGGATGAGGAGGAGAAATGCAAAGTTGGCGTTGGCTGAACTCTGTGGTATGTGGTAAAGGGGTGCGCGGAAAATATTAAAAATTAAAAAATAGCATTTCCATATAATAACAGCTTTCCCCCAAGGTTCAGAAAGGTGGTATCTAACTTTTGAACTTTCCTTACATTTATTTAGTGTTACAAAAGTTCCAAGGACCAGCAGCCACAGATGGAACTGCTCCTGAATGATTGCAGTATCACATACATTCCCAAAGACAGCAAAAAGAAAAAGCATGAGCTGAAAATCTCGCACCAAGGAGCGGATGCCCTGGTTCTGGCAGTACAGAGCAAAGAGCAGGCGGAACAGTGGCTAAAGGTAAGGGGGGATTTCTGACCAGGAAGTTTTCCACCCACAAAGTGCTTCCATTGTGCTCAGTTGCTGTTAAAAACTGAGATACAGACAGTAACATTCAGGCAAATCCAGACCACTTAAATCCCATCTAATTTGGGACTGCAGAAATACATGCAGTATAATAATGTTCTGACCTTGGAGCAACTCCTTGGGCAACTAGCAGCTCAGTAATACACAGCTGCTGCTGCTGCGGCTGCATATGGTTTGCACTGCTAATTGCACAGTAATCTGGCACCGAGAGAAGAGGTGGCAAATTCCCTTCCATTTTCGTCCTCAGCTCATTTTCCACAAAGCTTTGGTGGTGAGAGCACACTGGCAGTGAGCTGAAGGTTCAAATTGCCTAAGGTGGAGGGGGCTGGCACCCAGGTTGCTTTCTGGAGTGGTATATACGCATAACTGCCATAGGCTACCCTGCAAAAATCGGGCATACCAACATCACAGTCCCGTTTTTAAAAAGAAGGATCTCTTGAGGAGATCCTGTTTGAATTGCTCTGGATGGAGAAAAATCCTTCAGCTTCCTGAAGTCAATTCAAGTTTGCTAATCCTGGTTTAGCAGGATATCATCTGTTAGGGTTTGTTCTGGGAATGCAGACTTCTGAGAAATGGGATTTTGTCATCTTCCACTCCTTTCTGTTCAGTGTCTGCAAATGTGGAAAATCCCAATGCAAGGGCTGCAGTTCTAGCTCCTAACCAGATTACTAGTATTTATGTTGGACTTTGCCAGTCTCAAATGTGGAGGTCAGTGAAGTAGTGTGGGAAACTATCACTGCAGTTTCAGTAGCTTGTTTTAAGACCTTGAAATCCAGCCTTTTAAATGCATGTAAAAGCCTGAATGCATAAGACTCATCAGGCATTCTCCATGCTGTGCTCTGATCTAACCTTCTATGGTACTTATTTTTCTCAGAATAAATTGTATTTTTCCAAATTCAATCAAATTAAACACAAAGGAATTTCCTGATGGCAGATAGTTTTTCTGGAGAAGAGGGGGACATAAAATGCAGCTTAAGAGGGATGAGTTCTGCTGTGGGCTAATTTAGTAAATGGAAAATTAATCAGTAATTTCCTATTTTGCAATATTTGAATACACCTTTTGGGGGTTTGCGGTTAGTGTGTGTGTGTGTTTGGTTTTGACTGCAAAGTTGTATCTTAGCTTAGAAAATGCACTCTCTATTGTCTTTTTAATAGAAATTAATCACAGCCATGTATTTGTTAGGCTTCTTCTAACATCAGTATCTTGTTTTAAGTTTTAAAATCTAGCACCATCCAAGTGTCCCACTAACTCACCTAGAGTTTCAAAAACACTGATTGGAATGAAAAGAAATTCATAAGTCATATTCTTTTCCAAGGGAATTCCGCTGTAATTAGATCATAGTAAGTGCACCATTATTTCATGTGTTGTTCTAAACTTGGGTTTAGTAATGCTGAATTAATTGGCATTTATCAGACTTCATTTCATAAACCATCCAAGTGTCCCACTAACTCACCTAGAGTTTCAAAAACACTGATTGGAATGAAAAGAAATTCATAAGTCATATTCTTTTCCAAGGGAATTCCGCTGTAATTAGATCATAGTAAGTGCACCATTATTTCATGTGTTGTTCTAAACTTGGGTTTAGTAATGCTGAATTAATTGGCATTTATCAGACTTCATTTCATAAATTTTTTTTTTTTTTTTTTAAATTGTTTATAGAGCATTCCCCACACAGACAGGCCGCTAGATTTTTCCATATCCCAGATGCTTCTGCTACTTTAAAAAAAAAAAAACAAAAAAAAAGAAGATTTTGTATAGTTGCATGCTAACAAAGTTATGTGTGCTGAAGGTGAATGGCTGGACAGTATGTTATCTGCAAAGCATTTGGAGACAGTCTGACAGCACTTTTTTTAGTTCCTTCATGCTGCAAAGCTCTCTATTAATAAAACTCTTTCAAGTACATGGCAACGCTACTGTACACTCAACTTCCAAGTCCTTAGCACTGCTGCAGCACTCTCTGTTCTGTACAGTACAAATTGCCTATCCAACAGCTAACCAAAAATGGTCTGTTCAGCTCTTGCAACAGCTCCAATGTTTTCAAGAAGTATAGCGCTTTGAGATAAAAGCATTGGGTTTTGTATTTTTAAAAATGTATCAAAATTTAAGTTTGGGGTTTTTTTATTATGAAAATAATTATTTTTTTCATTCAAGCCTTACTTAAAATGAGCATCTGAAAATCATATGTGGCTTTGTGTAGGAAATTTCTATACTGAGAAAGAGATCGCTGCTTTGTCTTGGGAGAAGCAGTTTGAGCTTTCCTTTTGTCACTCAGAGGGGCAGGGTTGCCCCCAGCTCTGTCACCTACGTGTGATTTCTGTAGTTAATAAAATGGGCAGATTCAGAGACTGACAATGAGAAAGGTCTCTGCAATCACATTTTTTAATCATAACATACCTTCGCTGTAAAAGATACTGTACCAATATGTGCCGGTGGAGCCAGGTTATCACTCAGGAACAACAGGTTCTCATGAACTCATATATAAGTGTCAAATTAAAGATCTACTCTTGAGCCTGAAAAGCTCAAAATGGCTTTGGAGGCCAGGTTTTCCCATGAAAGCTAAACCAGATGATTTTTTTTTAAGTCAGATGTAATTGGTATAAAATACTTTTACTTAAGCAAATAATTTTAAAGTATCTATTGGAAAACAAGTGTGAAATAAATGCAGAATATTTTAGACCTTTTTTGTAAAGATGACACCAAAAAAACCCAGCTGATAAACTTAGTGCAAATTGAAGTCTAGACTGGAAACCACAAAGGGAGTTTCAGGTTTACCAGCTAAGAAATGCTTGATGAAAAAAAGATAGCTGATGTCACCTAAGAGCCTGTCAAGCTTTCAGAGCAAGGAGTGTAACTAGTATAAAGTCAGGCTAGAGCTGAGATCATAGCAGTAATATGGTGTGCAACATAAAGTGGTGGAATTTTCCAGACTTGAGTCCTAAAATGTTCCCACAAAAATGTACATGAAAAAATGTGTGCAGTAACACACTCAGCCCCAAACATGAGCTTTTCCCATGCGCGCTTGAGTATGTGTGCGTCTGTGTGCGCTTTTGTGCATTTGTGGTCAAGTAAGGTCTTAAATCTGCCTGTTTGTCTCAGCACATCCAACGGACTGGTTGAAACTACATTTATTTGTCAGCATCCCTGGGAAATGCTGCATTAAAAATAAAAGGACTACTAAGAACATGACATTACAAGAAGATGCTTGTTTAGTGGCTTCATTCATACAGATGAATGGGTTCTGTGTGCAGGACCTTCGGACGAGGCCACAGAAAACTGCTCTTAATCTTAAAAATACATGGATGCCAAAGAAATTAAGTTCTGAAGTAGCTTCTTGTAGAAGAGCAGTAGAAGAAGGAAATGATCATGGTGTCTGGTCCCAAGGCCTTCTCTTCCTCTTAGCACTGCCTCCTGCAAAAATGTATTTCTGTATTATCATGCATGAGAAGCGATCTATCATTTTGGAGTACTGGCCTTGATTTTCCTTTTTCCCTAACGTTAGGTACCCTTTGTTAACTTTCCTTCATTTTACGGTGTGCAGGCATTTTGCAGCAATCTCTTTAGTTGAGGGTCTGTAATTGAGCAGTGAATCTTTCAAGCATAAGTAGACATTTTTGCATCTGTCACTTTGACAATGTTCAGTCAGTTCTGAACTTGTTGTAATAAAAGGGATTTTTTGCCCTGAAGAGAGAAGAAAATCAAGGTTGTGACTGTATCCAGTCATCCAAAGACCCTGCAACACTCCTCGTAGGGCTGTTAATCCGGTTGTCCTACCCAGTTTCCATCTCTGATAACTGCATGTTGTCTCTTGTAAAAGTCTTTGGAAACATCTTTTTTTTTCACTGCCCTGAGCTTAGTGAGGGGAGTCAGGTAACTTCTGGGCTCTGGTCTTAATGTGGACTGAGTTTTACTGAAGAATAACTACTGACAGAGCTCTTCTTTTACCAGTTTAAATCGGCACAAAACTGAGCTTGTAACTGTAAACATTGTGTGGCTGGTTTTACTTTCTATGGGAATTTCCAGCTAGAGATCTCAAAACACTTCAAACATTACTTTCTTGGCTTAAGTAATGTTCCCCAAAGAGGTTATTAGCTCCATTTTGTAGCTGAGTAGAGTCAAGTGCAGAATGATCACACCTTAAAACTGACTGGAAAAAGTGCATTTGGGGATGCATACTCTGTACAAGTGATTTCCATATAGTGTTTGTTAGTTTATAAGTAACTTCAGGAACATACTGTGTCCCAAGACAGTCAGGCTGGGTTCTTTCTCCAACTGCACATCGTCACCAGCAGTGAAGGCTTTGCAAATTAAATTAAACTTCCCAGGACTTACACCCCTATTGTCTCAAAGAGGTGGTTTTAGATACCTTGGTACAAACCACGCCATGGTCAGTGTGTTTGCATAAGAACTATTTAGGGCATGATCCGGAGACGCAACAGTCTGAGCTGTGTGTGAGAGCTTTGACCAGCCTGCAGGACTGCTGCCAGCGTGCTTTGACAGCCGGAGGACCCCATCCTGGCTGTGAACCAGAGTGTGTTTGTGTGACCAGCACCATGGAAAACAATACATTACTTAAAAAAAGCAGATGCAATGTAAATTTAAAAAAAAAAAACACCAGAACTACAAACATCCTATTCGTTTGTTTTCTCAGGGATAACTTCTCTTTAAGTTCCTGGCGAAAATCACAAATGCAAGCTGTAGCAGATCTCAGGGCAGAACCCAGGAGGGCTGAGACTTGATCCCTTGCTTTCACCACGAGATAGTATTCCTGCTCTCTCCTACTGGCAGCTTTGGATGGAAAATTATTTAAATCATACCTAGCTCAGATTTACAGCCTAAAGTGCGGTCTGCATCTCTGCTCCGCCTGGGCTGGGGATGCAGCTCCCCTTGCATGGGGTACCTCTGCCCTTGCAGCAGCAATGCCTCCGGCCGCCCTCCCCAGCCACCCAGCGCCTCCTTTCCTGGGCTCTGCCCCATTCAGTGGCCATATATGGCAATAGACTTCATGGTAATAAAGCAGGAGAAAGGATACAGGGGTTGTTTTGGTTGAATGTGTCAGAAAAGTATTTTTAAGGGCATATACAGGCACTAAAGATAGGCTTGCTGGCTGCTAGTCTGCTGGAATCTCATCCCCACTTTGCTCAGACAAATGGCAATAAGGCAGAAGGATGAATCTTTTCAGGCCAGGGGATGCTTGAGAATGATGTTCTCCAGTACAGAAAGTAAAGGAGGTTTCTTTTTGAGACTTAAAGCATAGGCTAAGATGTGAATAACTTCTGCTTTTCCTCTAATTTATCTAGGTGAACTCCTTGGAGCATTTCTTCTCTGCAAAATGCTAAGAGAGTTTTGGTGCTCTCTGAAGGAGGAGGAGATTGATGCTAATGTATGTAGTGTGTAAGGGTCCAAAAGAGAGAGAAAATGAGAATTTAGTCGTGCCAAAATGATGAAAAGTCCCAGAAAGTCAGTACTCCTCCAACACTGAAAAAGGAGTGTTTCAGGAATGAGAAATACTGAGTTACATCTGGAGCCAAACCCTTTTCTCTCTGCTGTGTTGTGCATAAGCAGATTTCAGCTTTACCATATTCCTATCCTCAGAGCTAAGCAGCAGAGACAAAAGGCAGGGGATTCAGCCCGTCCCATTTCTAGCAATTCCTGTATTTGCGAAACACGTGGGTAGCTGGGGATGAGCGGGAGGGTTGGCTGGATGGATTTCTAGCCTGGTTACAGAAGTGAAACAAATGCGCAGTCAGGCCATCAGCTTTCTCCCTAATCACTTTTGAACTCGACCATATTAAAAGTGTGAGCTTCTCCTGTGAGTTTCATGAAAACACGAGACGAGACGAGATGCTGTAATCACATCCCTGTGGTGAGCACAGCCTGCAGCCTGAACTCGTCCCACAGTATCCACCAGCAGAGAGGTCTGCAAGCTCCTCAAACACAGGAAGACTCAGTCTTACTCCTTATCGGGTCCCAAAGAGATCAACTACAAGGAACCAGCTACAAATTTAGTACTTTTATGCAGAATTTGTTGGGTTTCTGTGTGGCAGGGTCTGGCTGGCAAGCAGCTGGCTTTCTGCTTCTACTGCATAGCCTGTGCTTTTTATCTGAAGCCTGGATCTTTGAAGGTAGCTGGAAAAATCTAATTTGATTCTTCTGACTTTGCATGTAGGGTAAGTATTTTGCCTCCAGTCATGGTGTGTCATTTAAAATAAGATATAATAGCTATAGGAATTTGTAGGTGATGGCAGGTATGAAGGTTTTATGGTAAATGTTGGTGCTTGTGCAGTAAGATAGTTTTAAAGAGAGTAATATTCCAGACACACCACGTGGCAGAAATTCCACTGACTTCACCCGTCACTGTCAATGGCTTGGAGCAGGGAATCTTTCCAGGTTTGTACCTGCAAATATTTCCCCTCTATTCCTCATGTCAATGCAATACATCGGTGTATATCCTGATCCAGCCGGGGATTCAGGACCTTTCTATATTATAAATAAGGAATAATAATATATTTCAAGCTTTTTCCAGGTCTCCATTTGAAAGAGGCAGTTCTGAAGTCTACTAATTGTAACGTTTTAATGGTAATTGTGGTATTTAAAATTCTTGCGATGGAATAACAGAAGATTATTTTAGATGTATTTAGTTTTGAGGCTATCCAAAGAAATGAAAGGTCTTCAGTTTTCTGATTACATTTGCTTATATATTTTAAATATTTGAACACACAGTCTGTTTATGATCTGTTTGATTTTCCTGGCAGATCACCCTCTGTGTGTGTGTGTGTATGTAATGTACAAAGGCATTTGTGGTGAGAAAAAGAGAATGATTTCCCTTTTCTAATGTGTGGGAAAACTTAAACTATTAATGGAGTATGCGCCATTACAAAGTATTCTCAGTACAGCCTTCCAGATTATGCCATTTTATAAAAAATAACACATTTGGGGATTCCTTTTATTTGCTTTCTAGTTTTGGAGCCATTGAGATACATTTATTCATATTTTCACACATTTCATTGAAATGGATAAAAGTTTGCTGACCTCCTTTCCCCACTCTCACTCACAACTATTTTTTAATGAAAATAGTGATCTTTTGTTTTCATATGACTCCAGGAGACTTCATAGAAAAATTGACAAAAACGCCGAGTCTTATGATTGAAATTATGCAAGTTGGCAACACTGGTGGAATGTTTTATCCTTAAAATTTTGAGTTAAAGCTATAAGCATGTGAAAACCACATTTATAATGGCAGCTGTCTGCAAACATAATTATAGAGAGTGCATCCAGGCAACCATTATATATTAAAAGCATTTCATCGTGGCGAGCTGTAGAAATATGAGTTTTATGCTGTGCATCAAACACAATTATATTGCACATAGAAGGTGATGAGCAAGTCTTTGCCACTGAACCTCTTGAACTCAAATGAAGTGTTGGATCCTTGAATATGCATTTACTTCAGATCTTGCCATGAACTTCCATTTGACAGTATGTCATTTTTTTAATTAAAATTTAATTACAACCCAATTAAACACTTTCGCTTCTCCTTAAATATGTGAGGTATGATAAGAACCGGATTTACTTGAGTGCATGACTTTGCACATACTATTCAGTTAGCGCTGCCAAATCATTTCCCTCTGTTCTGTCTGTAACTCCCATTACTATTTGCCTTTGCCAAAATTAACTAACTGTGTGGTGTGAGCAGATGCTGAAAACATGAGCCATTGAATCAGGGTCATGCAGGAGACAGAAATGAATGTTCCCAGAAACTGTACGGTCACATTTTTCTAGGAAGAAAACAGCAGTGTATTTACACCATATTGATGACCAGCAATTGAAAATAAAACAACACACATAAAAAAAATGCTGATGATTTTGGGGAATTTAGGGCTACGTTTAACTCTGAGGTGCAAATACTCTGCCACAGATATATCTAAATTTTCTGTTACAAAGGATGCCAAGTGCCATGAAATACTGTGCTTATGTTTCTGGGACAAGATATAGGGAAGTTCACACAGTGAAGAAAGGATGCTGAAGTTTTTTAAGATACTAGCTCAGAAATAAAAGTGTAGGTTCATTTCCCTGCTCTCCTTAGATTTTTTTATGTGACATTGAGTGAGTGATTTAATCTTTCTTTTGTTCCCGAGTTCTCCATCTGTAAAATGGGGCTGGTGCTCTTTCTTTCTTTATGGCATATAGTGCCTGTAATTTATGATGTGCTCGTGAGTTGTAGCAACACGGTCTTTGTAAGCCCATAAATATTTGATTTGTTTAGCTTCACCCTTAAAGGGAACTTCAGTGCTGTGAAAGGACTGTTTGGTGGCATCTTTAGCTCTTTAATGGTTTCCACATCAAAATTGTTCAGTTCAAAACTGAGAAGATGATGTTTGCTGTTTTGCTTTTCCTCTCCTTTAAAGAAATCTGGATTTTGACAGTTAGCTAATTGCTGTTTTCCCTGGAACTGGGAGTTCTCAGGCCAGATCCTCCTCTGCCAGCCAGGCTTGCTGTAAACACTGTGAAGGGAGGAGCTGGATGTGTAAACACGTACATGTACATGTAAAGGGGAAAGTTTGCATGTCTAGCGGTAATGCTTCCAGCAGAGTAGGGTGCCTTTCTTTTTAGCTCGCTTGGCTCTGCTGTCCTTGCGTGGCTGCATGGCTGTTATCAGCGGTGGGGAGCTCAGCACCCCCTCGGCATGAATATGGATGGAGAGTTGGAAGCTGGTATCATCAATGCAAGCAATTTCAGACTGATAATGGGGTGGTGGTAACCTCATGAGAGATAAAAAACTTAATTATGCCCGTAGGGAATCATCAAATGTCTTTGCTCATTTTTACATTTTTATCGTTTCAGGTTTTGAAGTTGTCCTGGTTCCGGCTGGGACAGAGTTAACTTTCTTCCCAGTAGCTTGGGGGGTGTGCTGTGTTTTGGGTTTGGTATGAAAGGAGCGTTGATGGCCCATTGATGCTTTGGCTGTTGCTGGGTGATGCTCACATGGGGCGGCGGGAGCACAGCCGGGGGGGTGGACCCAGCTGGCCAATGGGGGATTCTATACCATGGGGCATCATGCTCAGTATAAAACCCAGGTAGGGGGCGGGGGGACTCGCCCCCCGTTCGTGATACGCGGTTGGCGGTCGGTGAGCATTTGCATTGTGCATCACCTGCTTTGTATATTCTGTTATTGTTGTTGTTCTCATTGTTATCATTACTGTTCTACTTTGTTTTTTTTAATTATTAAACTGTTTTTATCTCAACCCGGGAGCTTTCCTACTTGTGCCCTCCCGATTCTCTCCCCCATCCCACCGGAGAGGGAGGGTGAGTGAGCGGCTGCGTGGGGGGTATTTGCTGGCTGGGGTTAAATCACGACAGAAGTTCTTCAAATTCTATCAAAATCTCAGTGAATTCAGTTCTGGATTTTTCTTCAACTTTTTAAAAGCAGACTTAATGCCATTCCCATTTCCGAGAACACATTACAATTACTTTGACCTATACCTTTATGTCAATATGCAAGTATAATACAAAAATACCACAAAATACCACTGCGCAGTATTAACTGTAAGTTGATCAGCACTTCATTAGTTCTCCAATAGCAAAAAAAGAGCAGCTGGGTAGTGTATTGTGCAAAACTCTTGTCCTTTGACATGCGGGACCTTGGATCTAATCCCACTTTTTCGCCATCATAATGAAATTAATTTGGTGGTGTCAGCTGAGTTCGTATTGCAAAACTAGCACATGGAAATCAGCAGCGCTGTTGGTTTCTTTACTCAGGAGAGGCTTGGAGCTTAGCTTGTCTGGAAACTGAAACCTTCCACCTCTAGACATTATGTCTCCTCCAGGTCGTACATGAAATGACTTAGGGAGGCAGCAGGGAGAAGTTCGTGAAGTGGCAGGCTGCCTGACACCTGCCAGCTTAGTAAATGTCTGTGGGATTCTCCTTCCCATCTCCCTTCACATTCGTATATAATTTCTCTGATTTGTATGTTATGAATAATTAATAAATTTTGCCTTGTCTCCTAAGGTTATAAAAGATGTGTGCAGCAACTGTACGGGAGCGGTGGACTCTGATGGGCCGTTGTCTAGTTCTCCAGTACACAAGACGGAGCTGGAAAAGGTAAAGTTATCACAATGATGAATGCAAAATTCCGTGTGATTACTTATTATAGAGGCACTGCTAGACACTGCATGGTTTAGGGGATGTTCAGACCACAAAGCTGAAATTGAATTTAGGTTCTAGATTTCATGTATTAACTTTTTCATGTTAGACCATTTTCTGGGGCAATCTTCAATAACTATTTCCTGACTCGTGCTACTGTTTTAGACTATTGGCCCCTGTGTCATTTTTGTTTGTTTGGATACATGCACACATCCTACAGAATTAAGACTTCTGCCATGTCTATTCATTTGGTTATGAAAAACCAGACTGGCTTATATCCATTAGCAGCTTCTCTTTAGCCACTTAAGGTGCAGACTAAGCAGGTCTGGTACATGTGCTGTGATGCAGAGACATTCTCCGTGAAGTGCAAAGAGCAAGCAGAGATGTGACCCTCAGGGAAGAATAGCTGAAGATTATACAAAAGTTTTAAGGGAAAGTCTTGTATTTTTGAGAATTTAGTTCTTGAAGAGCTCCCTGGGCATGCTGAGGTCACTGTTTTGGTAGACCCTTTCAATCATTCATGCCTCAACACAGAAACTTGGCTATTCACATGTGGTTGTCTCTGCTGCCTTGACTCAGCAGGATATGAGAGCAAGAATTAGGAAGGAGAACAGCCCTGCAGTGAACGATCAGTACATTACCAGCACCGATTTAACCCCCTGCTCTGTTAAGGCATCCATGTGAGCAGACCCCTCTGCAGATTCTGCTCAAAAGTTCCACTGACAAAGGTTTCATCACCAAATTCCTGATGGCAAGTTCTACCCCTGTAGTGGAAGGACGCTACAGCCAGTAGTGTTATGTTGCATTGCACCTGGATAGTAAGAGCAAAGCATGTTCCATGACAGCTTAGACCTCCTGATTTCACAAGGCAAAAGCTGTTGTGTTGCATGCTTGCACACACCTGTAGAGTATTAACAAAGTAACTGAAAGTGCCATAAAATAGTTGTTTTCTAAAATGCATGCCATGAAAGAGGGTAGCAAAACGTTTCTTTTTGTGATAATCTGTACATCTTCTTTAAGACTTCACCACTCAGGAGTAATGTGGTTGTCAAAACTGTGCTGGCATAAGCTCTTTACCGCGCCATCCTGTATCTCGTATGCAACCATTACAGCATAATGGGTGCTAAAAATTTATTTCAAAAGCCTCTTTTCTGTAGATATTGAAAGTACTGAAGCACCATGTAGGAATGCACTATTTTCTGACAAGTTGTAATTGTACAGGCATATGTGAAGCATTTTTTAAAGTCATAATTTAAAAATTATTCTTATCTGATCCATGTAATTGTTCATTGCTTAGCAGATTAATAAACTGCAACATTTAGAGTCTAGAAATTAATTTAAAATATATTGTGTAATAAGAGGCATTGAATTATGATTATTTCACTGTTTTGACTATACTTTCAAATATAGACCTATTTTGTGGTTTCTGTGCTTTTCTAAAGCCTATACGGCAGTGTAAAAAAAACCTCTAAAACTGTGTTTTTTACTACCATCTTTTGTTTGTCTTCCAAGTGGATGAGAGCTTAAAATGTGGTTTATTTCACAGTAAGCATACTTTTAAATTGACTCGCGACACTTCATTTGGCGAAGGTGCCAACATTGTATGTCACCTAATCTCTTTGTCCCTGCAGAAGTTGTCATCTGAGAGGCCAAGCTCAGATGGGGAGGGGGCTGTGGAAAATGGCATCACTACCGTGTGCAATGGGAAAGAACAAGGTACGTCTCAGATCCAGAGATAATTGGTGTAAATAATATGTTGATAGGTAGTGAAATACCTGGCTTTTGTCTTTTAAAAATAGGTAGTAAACTTTGAATATTTTTATTAGGATTCAATTGAACTTGAAAGCTGGATTATGTCAAGAGTGAATCCTTAAAACTTTGCAGTAACAGAAGGCATTTGATGTTGTCATTGTCCAGGTAAAATCAATATAATTAGTATAAGGAAACAGAATATAGAAATTTTGACTTGGCCTTTTGTGTGTTCAAAAGTACAGTTTTTTAGAGCTTGGGCGACCACTATAGGCAACTAACAGTTGCTTTTAGTAACTGTAACTGTACAGTGGCAACAAAAATAGTCGGTGTATAGCTTCTAAGCAAAAAAGCTATCATTGAATACTAGAAGAAAAGAATCATGAGTATTACATATATGTGTATGTATACATATATATATACACACAGTTTATATATGTGTGTGTATACACAGATACATAGATATATGAACTATTATGTATGGTTATTTATATTAACATACTAAAGTGTATATAATCACTTAGTATCAGTGGGTTTGTAAGTATATATGTATATAATTTTACATATCCTACTTTGGAGCCATGCATGTTTTGTAGTCCTTGTAATCTAACAGAGGCACATCCCAAACCCAGAGGGAATTTTTTCTGAGTTATATCTAAAAAACCTCAATCCCTATGCTCTCTTCCCCACCCCCCTCTCTGCTCCCCAAAGCGGAAGAAATTCTGTGACTTTGTTAACTTGCCATATAGCAATGGTATCGTTTAGATAAGACATCTTTCTGCAGCTGTCAAGCTGAAGGGTAATACGAGCTGCAGCGAGCACAATGTCAATATGTGGTGCCAGCGCTGTCTCGCCTTTTGACTCATTTCCTTTATCTTCTCTCTGGGTTGTTTTCCAATGTTTCCTGACTATACAGATCTCTGACATAGCCAACAGTACAGAAGAACGTCAGGTTTTGTGGTTTCTAGAAGTTGTGGTACATGGTTAGATTTCACCCTGTAAAATCTTCTACAAAGCTTTAAAAAGCACACTACTGTTTTAGCCTCTGAAACCTGCTGAGAAACATCTGTGACCCAAAAGCTGTGTCGTCCATGATGTCCAGAAGTGCCTGGTGGCTCAGGTGCCCCACAAGAGGCATGCTGATGGAGCATGTGATGCTGGAAAACCAGCCCAGCTTAGATGTCTCAAGGAGGGTTATTAAAAATAACAGTTGCTTTTGAAAATTGTGACCTTCGATATGTAGTAATAAAAATAATAGGCATTAATGACTGCAAGGAGATTAAAATATCCCTGGCATCATTTTAAGTGGTTCTGGATGAAATGACACTATTTTTTTTAAACGGATAGGAAACGCTTAAGGGAGTACGTGGGAAGGGACCCTCCGGAGAGCAGTCATCTCCAGCCGTCACCCACCGGCCAGCCTCTACTCCACTCTTAACCAGCTGCGCGTTTTGCTGTAGGGAAGGAAATGAGAAGAAAAGGCTTTTGTGACAAAAATCACTGGCAGTCAGGCAATCAGTATATTCTTTAGACTTGAAAAGATTAAGTCATGAAGGCCTTATTTCTGCTGCCTCTCAGTTCTGCAGGAAAATAAAATAGCAGTGTGAAGGGAAGATAGGACAGAAAAACAAAAAAGCACTGAAATGGGCTTATTCGACTGTCTGTTCCTGCTCCTGAGAATGGTTCCTTTGGGCTTCTGCCTCAGAGAGATGAGTTTTTCTTGGTCTCTGGCTTTTTTCAATGCTTTTTATCTCCTCCCCACTCAACAGCCACAGCTGGTCATCGGCTGCCGCTGCGTGGGACGGAAACCGCTCTGCGGGCAGGTGCTGCCTTCGGGCCTTCCCTCAGGCAGGGGGTGACGAGCAGATGGGATGGGTGGCCTTCCTCCCTCGAACATGGGAGCTCATTGCCTGTTCAGAGAGCACAATATAAGTTGTGAACATCCTTCCCTTAGGAAGAGAGAATTAGACCTTTGCTTGCACACGCACGTCACTGTATTGGAGTTTGCTGGTGAACAGCTATCCGCGCTTGAAAAGCCGCCTTTCCCCCTCGGCACCGCATGCAGCAGGTGACAGATTTGTGCTACAGATACAATTTCTAAATAATGTTCCATGATTCCTGACAATTAAACTAAATATGATAAATTATCCCATTGTGAGTCCAAACTGCTTCTCTATTTCCCATGCATTCTTCTTCCTGGTTTATCAATTCATATAGCCATTTCTCATATGAACATTTTGTCCTTTTTTTTTCTCAGTTTACACAAGTCCATAACCACTAAATGTTCCCTGTTGCAAAGAGAATTGATATGTCAGGGATGAAGTTACAGCAGCTCAATCAGTAACTATCCTAAATGTATTTTTCATCAAAATCATTTATCAGGGCAAGTTGATGGATATTTTTGCGGCCCTTTCAGTTAGCAGAGAGACGTCTGCTGTGTTGATGGAATCCAAATTAGGCCACTGAATGCAATTTCTGAAAGTTCATTTTGTTTGTTCTGTTTTGCAAATAAAAGGTCTTTTTTTCTGATTCTGTTTGATCTTAAAAACTTTCTTTTTTTAATTTGTTAGGATTTTAGGCAGGTAGGCACTTTTAAAAATGATAACCATAGTCCTTGCCATGTTATCTTCAGCAGCTCAACATGTCTCAGTGCACAGAGCCATAATATTACTAGTATCATGTTAAGTTAATGGAAGCATAGACTGGATGTTAGCAAAATACCTCTTTTCAGCAGAGCTTTTTCTTTCCAAGCCCTCATGATCATAAAAAGTACCAACCATTGAATGCTTATACTGATCCCACTAATTTAATTGTTAGTAGTTAATTTAGAAGTCTTGTCTTTCTAAAAGGTCCATTATTATAAGATACCTTAACTTAATTGTACATGGCAGGAGTATTTTTGCTAGGCAAGCATGTTCTGTCTTTGTTGTGTACTTAATTGTTGAAGTATTTTGAGGTAAGTGTTTAGGAACAATGAAGGATCATCTGGCTGGATTTTTATTCTTGTGTATACGAGCTAAATTTATATGCAGGTACCTCAGTCATACTGATAAATTAGATGATGACTGCTGTGGAAAGAGTCTTTCAGCTTGATTAGATTAAATTAAATTAGAAGCTTGATTTTTGATTTTCTTATCCTTCTGCATGGCATGATTTTTATAGCACAGAGGTTATTTATAGACATCTGCATTAGAGAGGGCATATAACGTTTATCCCATTGCTGTTTGCAACTTTTGTACAATGTTCATCTTGCACAGGATTGTTTGTCTGAACTACTATTTTTATTCAGGTTCTCTCTATTCATTGGTTAATTTAAACACACTAAAATACACACTTTTGCTTTCTTCAATAGTGAAGAGGAAAAAAAGTTCAAAATCAGAAGCTAAGGGCACTGTGACTAAAGTAACAGGGAAAAAAATAACGAAGATCATTGGTTTAGGAAAGAAAAAGCCATCAACAGATGAGCAGACCTCATCAGCTGAAGAAGATGTTCCAACATGTGGTAAGTGATTTTTCTCTTTGAGTCTTAAATGCACATTGCGACTAAAACTTTATAAAATTCTAGCCTAGAAATTCATCTAAAATTGCTTTTTCTGCTATAATTCTTCCCCCAACATCAGAAGGATGCACTCAGACTGAAAGAGGAATAGAGTAATCAAGAGCTTATCATTTGAAAAGAGACTAGAAGAGCTTGACTTTTTAAATGAAACGGTAGCACAGGCTCAGAAGATATATCATTGCTCTTTGCAAAGGTGAGGGAGAAGAGAAGTGTGTACAAAAAGCAGAAAGAAACAAGAGCTGTTTTCAAACAAATGGATATAAAATGAATATAGGCTGGACTATGAAATAAATTTAGGCTAGGAAGTAGAAGAAGGTTCTTGGGAAGGGATCAAGTCTTTTGTGAAGGATTGTGCTGAGGTTTTATGGGATAGCAATCGAGATAGCAGTTGACTGGCCTCAGCCAAAGTTGGGCAAAACTTGAAATGAACATATTTCTAGTAAGCTATTTTAACTCCTAATGTTGGTCACTCCGTATGACAGCTGTAGTGCTTTGCAGCACCAAGGAAGTATATAAAAAGGCATGCAGAAAATGCTTATGGTTTGTATCTTGGCTGTTAATGTTTGCTCACAATTTAGGACTTTGTGCAATGGACTTAACTGATGTCCTCACAGCTCTGGTATTTTCAAACAATGCAATATATTTACATTCTCCTGTTTGCCTTCTGATGCTCCAGTATTAAGTAACACTTCCATACGTGAATAAGGTTGAACCCACCCTTCTCCCAATCCCTTCCAAAAAAAAATTCCATAGAAAGCAAGCTGTGAAGCAGTTGCACAGGATTCTGAATTTGGATTTGCCTTTTCCCCTTTAATTCAGTGGAAAACTTTGGGAAACCCAGAAATCTGTGATTAGGCAGCGGTTGGCAGAACTCATTGGTGCATGAAATGTGATAGATGCTTGCCCAATGTGAAAGAAGCAGATCCACGGACCACCAGTGAGAACTTCATAGATCACAGGTGGCTCTCAAGCCACACTTTGGGAATCATTCACATAAGCAATCTTTGATTAAATAAGTGTGTGTGTATATGTCTATACATCAGCTAAGTACAGATGTGTTTTATCAAGAAAGAACAGCTGGGAAAAGCTGTGTCCAGCCAGATGCATTGTCTGAAGCATCTGGCTTCCATAAAAGCTCAAACTTCCGGGGTCTCATACTCCGTTGATTATTCTGTATTATGTGAGATGTTAACCACAGCTGTACAATCTAATTCCTAGTATTTCTAGCATTATTTTGGATATGGACATAAGTATAGCCATTACTATTGCCTGCATTTGGCTCTGCTCAACACCACTTGCAGATTTTATAGGAAAATATATAAGTGTCTAGGCTTTGGTCATTGCAGGAAGCCTTTGCAGAAGGAGTTTCTCACCACCAGAAATTTGGCTCAGTGCAATGCCCTCTGGGAGGTTGCTCCGTAGTTGAAGGCTTTTACACTTTAAAAGGCTCTACCTCCCATGAACAAAGGGAAAAGCCCAGCGGGGCTGCAGGGGACACCCAGCTAGAGTGGAAATGGAAACCCACCTGCACTCGGAGTCACGGCAAAGCTCTTCTCTACAGCATCACTGGTCTTTGACCGCCTGGGCTAAGCTAAAGTGCTAATGCCCCAACTGGGAACACACTCAAGGCATTTTGGTCATGTCAACTGTTGAAGTTTTAAGTAGGGATATGTGGGAGGAAAAGCGTGGGATCCTGCTTAGTTCAAGTGAAGTAGGAGCGTTTGGAAGAGCTTTTCTGAGAGGTGCGTTGGGAGCAGAGGGGGAGAAAAAGTACTGTCTGAAAAAAAGGACTCTCACTCCAAAACAAGCCAGCTGGCTTGCACGTGAAGGGTTTTCCATTTCTAGGGATTATATTATAATGCACAGCTATACAGGGTTTTGTTACCGGAGGAGGGAGGAGAGCTGGAGAGTGTAATCATCACAGGGAGCCAAAATCAGAGGAGTGTGCACATCCTCCTTTTTTTGTGGCACCTTCCAAGATGTGCGCAATTCTGATCTGCTATATCCTGTTGGATCAAGCTTTGACATTGGAACCATAATGTTGGAAGGGAAACCCAGAAAAATTAATGATAAGTCATAGTTTTAATGAAAACCAAAGAGATAGCTATCCAACAGGATTAAATGAAAATCAGACCTGAGATAGAAGAAAATTTTTTTACATGAATTCTGGCCTGTGCAAGATGTCATTTGTTTCCCTCTTCATAGCCTGTTTGGAAGCAGCAACATGCTGAATTCATGTACCATTCGTAATGTGGAAGCAAAAGTAAAAGATCTTTTTTTTTTTTTTTTATTCCCAAACTAAATAAGGCAGGAAAATTGGGCATTGTCTTGATTTTAAGGTTTGAGTCTGGAATGATTATTGCTATGGGACAGAGAAGGAAAAACACAAAACACTGCCCATTTAATGATATTATATGCCTAGACACTGTATCCGATATAGAGCATGATAAGAAAAGCAGGTTTTTTTAAACGGCACTTTGTTCATTAAATTTTGATTCGTTTTAAGGGTACTGTGTTATCCCTGGAACTTTCGTCTTAAAGTTTAGCTAAATTTCATATACATTTACTTCTTGAGTTTTAAACCAATATGAATTTTATTTTTATTGGCATTGGTAGCGATCTTTTAAATTCTGCTTTAAAAGTGTTGCAAACCAAACGTGCATTCTTCTTTCTAAATGAAATTAGAACATACAACATCAACGCTTAGTAGGTCTTTAAAACACTGATTTTGGATGTTACAGAAGGTAGCTCATCACCTAATTATATAATATGAGCTGCAATTTTCCCAGAAAATGTTGGTCAGCCACAGTTATCAAAGCCATTACATATGGAGAAGGTGGGTCTTCTGTGTGAGCACATCGGCTGTGTACGTACCTTTTTATCACTGTCCCTCTCCCATTCTTACTAACGTCTTGGGGATCGGTGTGCTCCTGCTCATCCAGCTGCCGCAGTGACTAACAGAACAGCCATTTGCATGTGAGCAGGATCATGTCTTCATATGCTTTTTTCTAGGTTATTGGCACAGTGGAAGTTTTCATTAAAAGAAGTGGGGCAGGGTCATTTATTTGTCTTCCTAAAATCCATCTGGACTTTCTATATAAGAGGAATAAGTTGTTTAAGTGCTAGCATTACATTGAAAAGTAAAGTTTTTTTCTTCTCAAAAGAAGTCAGGAGTAAAATATCTCACGTTTCATTTTATTGCAGGATATCTCAACGTGCTCTCAAATAACCGTTGGCGTGAGCGCTGGTGCAGAGTGAAAGATAATAAACTCATTTTCCACAAGGACAGGACAGATCTGAAGACGCACATTGTTTCTATCCCTCTCCGTGGCTGCGAAGTCATCCCGGGGCTGGATTCAAAGCATCCCCTGACCTTCCGCTTGCTCCGAAATGGGCAGGAGGTCGCTGTGCTCGAGGTGCGGTAGTTGCTAATGGCTATGACTTGTAGGAACACCCACAAGCTAAATTAGAGAAGCACTTTCATACAACCTGGCCATTCAAAAAATCTTTGGAATAATATTATTGCAGAGCTGGATAATAAATACTGAAAGGAGAAAAAAAATATTAAGAGTTGCAGGCAAAGAGAGAACTGAGATTTAATGCAGCTCAGAAATCTCAGTAATTTGGCCTTCCCTTGACCTGTTACTAAAATATCCCTGCTCCTTCTCTATACACACTTTTACATCAGGGATATAATTACTTTGGGTAAATAACTTAGCAATAATTAAATAATGGATCACTGTTGATGGGAACTCTAGAGCTCTTAACTCTCATTTGTCTGCTACTTATGTGAAGTCTGTATCTGTATTAAGGTAATTCTGCAGTAAGAAAATAGAGTGTGCCAGCGTCCTGGTGAGTCTCTTGACACACCACACGTGTACACACTGGCACGCTCCTTGCACTACGAAGGTCATACCTTCATCTGTGTTAGGTGGGTCAGGATTTTCTGAGGGGCTTTATTCATCATATTTTGAAAGCTGAAATGAGAAGACTCTTAAAGCCAAGTATAATGAAGATATAGGAGGAGACAACCTTTTGCTTTCAGTGGCAGGATGGACACTTTGACCACTTTGGATTTCCAGCTGCAGGTCACATTTATCTCCTGTCCTTGCAACCAGGCCTGTTATATGTAAGCAATTTAGAGAAGTTGAAAAACTGGAAAGCAGCGCAAGGAACTGTGAAAGGCAATGAAATACTTAAAAAGAATAAGAAATTTTAAAAACCCACAGTTTCCTCTCCCTTTTTTTCCATTATTTATTTTACTACTGTTTAACTTTGCAACTGATGACTTGAAGCAAAATGTGAAAAATTAAAAATTATTTTTAAAGTATTCATGTTTGTACTTGGGACATTAGGAATATAAATCTATCATCTAGACAAATGTATTGGAATTTTTCAAAAACCAACACTAAAATTTCTCCTACTGTTTCATTCTTTTTCCCCTGGTTTCTACTTAGGACTAAGATTTTCTTCTTAGGAGTCATCCTAACTAAAATCCCCCAGCCTAGCATAGGAAAATAATTCTGTCATAGCTTTTAATCTTCTGAAGTCTAAAATAAGCATGACTTGAATCTAAATCCACTAGCCTTAAACAATTATTTTTTCTTCTTTTTTGGAGATTGGCCACTTTGTATTACATCATAACTGAGGAGCACATAGCTTACTTAAAGGGCACTCCTTGTAGCAAAGCAGATGTAATAAGAAATCATGGGGTTTTTAGGAGTTCAGCAGAGAGAAACCAGAGCCTCTCATACAATGTGGTAGCAATTTATCAGCCAAGAAGAATGCACCGTTTTGAAATAATGCTCAGCTCAGTGGCAGACTAAAGACCTGACGTTCGCCCTTGCCCTCTCCTCGCAGGCATCCTCCTCCGAAGACATGGGCAGATGGATAGGAATTTTGCTGGCAGAAACGGGGTCTTCGACAGACCCCGGAGCTCTGCACTACGACTACATCGACGTGGAAATGACGGCAAGCGTCATCCAGGCTGCCAAACAGACGTTCTGGTGAGAGGCGTTCAGCTACCCGGGTGTTTCCAGTACTGTGAGAATTTATATCCGTATGTTAACTCCAGTGCCAAGAGAGCTTATCAAAGTCCACCCCTCTTTGCCAGATACTGAACTCCTGAAGTGTTTCAGCATGACAGCATGTTAGATGTGTTTATGATTATCGTGTTGGCATCCTTCTAAGTTCTGCAAAAGATGCAGACACCATCCAGCTTTACTCAAATCTTTACTCTTTTTTTTTTTAGTAAGTCTCCTTATCAAATGCTACATTTTAATATTTTATTTTGCCTGAAGACTTAGAACTATCCCTGGAAGAGGACAAATACGCTGAAAATTAAATAAGTATGCAACTATGTAGTTCATGTTTATCTATTGGCTGTATTTGCGCTACATATAGCCAATATGTACAGCATATATTAGCCAATATATGCTGTACACTAAAAATGCGCAGCAGATTTAAGTCTTGGATAGTCACATCCTCAGTGTTTCCTTCTCAAGTTCTTTTCTGATTAATTAAAAACTTCATCAAGCTCACACCAGTCCAATTAATTTCTGGGGTTTAATTTAGGAGGTGGAAATTGGGAAGGTGTCTAGGGCGCAGCACGAAAGCTCTGTTTAAATTGCAAATCAGTACAGTGAATTCCCCATCACCCATCCTGTGCTAGGAAAAGTAATGCATACTTAGCATATATAGCGATTTAAATGTTCAAATCAATTTAGGCATTAAAGCAGTCTTTGGTGAGAAGAG
Source organism: Fulmarus glacialis (assembly GCF_000690835.1). Classification (NCBI taxonomy): domain Eukaryota; kingdom Metazoa; phylum Chordata; class Aves; order Procellariiformes; family Procellariidae; genus Fulmarus; species Fulmarus glacialis. Next base: position 5,366 of record NW_009198756.1, on the reverse strand, counting down.
ACTGTCATTTTCCCTTGGCTAGATGAGGTTGTTCAGAAACAGGAGCGAAGGAACAGTTGGGACAGGCGGGGTGCCCTGCTGCAGACGTAGCCCGTGGTTTCCCAGGGTCAGAAAGCGAGTGGCCTGAGAAGGCGTCACCCCTCATCTCGCTGCAAAACGAGACTACCCACACAAATTTGGAATTCGTGTGACAATATATTAGACAATCACACCCCATCTGCCCATCATAACTTTAAACAGACTGAAAATGCAAAAAAAAAAAAAAAAAAGACAAAAGCTTCAGAGTTTTCCAAAAGACTCTCCTGCCATTAGCGATGTGTTAAGAGAGCTTTAAGGAGAGAAAACGGGCAGCTTCATTCAGGATCTGGTTTGAATGACTTCTGATAGAAACCAAAGTGACTCAGTGTTACCACAAGCCCAGTTTTGTGAAAACCAGATCATTTTGATAGAATCAAAATGCATTTCGCTTACAGACTTACATTAATATTTGTTTTGAAGTTAATAGGGCTCAAAAAGTTTATCCTGTGTTGACATGTATTTTTGCTTCAGTCAGCATCTAGCAATAACCACATTTAAGAAAGAAATAGAATGGAAACCTTTTCCCCCTGAATACTGCTTGGCTTTCCTTTTCTGCACAAATGTGATATTAATTGGAGCCAAGTGAAAAAACATATGCAACTAGACCACATGTTAGAAAGGAGTATCAAACAACTTGCAAAATAGCAGAATTCCCCATTAAGAATTAGTTAAAATTCATTGGGTGTCTTTAAAAGACTGTAAGAGCTTGTCGATAAGCAACTAGAGTAGCTGTCTGCTGATTTTCAGCTACTCCTAGAAAATGAGGAGAAATGACAATACTTGTGTTAATCAAATACTATTGCTGCCCTTTGTAGAATGAATATCAGTATTCCAAATTAACTGCAGTTACCATTAAAGCTTTGATTGTCGCAGTCACTTCAGGATTATTGGTTATTCCTTTCCTGAGACTGATGCTTTGCAAAATGATCAGCTCTTCATTAATAGTCCCATCAATTTTCTTCATCTAAATCATTAGGTACCTAAGAAAGGCCAAGGAAAAAATGCTTCCAAGCAGGTTTTCTCCATTTTCTTTCCCATCTAGCAGTTTCAGATTACAATTAACTTACATGGATGCAGCTGTAAGCAGGATTAATGAGGCTTAGTGAAATAATGCTTATGAAGTGCTTGCAGATACTTAGATAAATCTTAGCTTCCTTTGGTGGTGGAAATAGTTACTACACGTACATCAGATGTCATTAATGAATATCCCAGTTTTCAGATATGGTTATTATGCATCACTCAAATAGAAAGAAATACAATAACGGCTCCAAATGCAGTCCTTCAGACTAACCATAAACACTTGAGTAATGATGTTCTTCATTAAGAGGAACAGTAAACAAATGCAGCCCTTTAATAATGTTTAATAAAGTATGAGATATGATAAAGTTAAAAGTATTTTTATCATGGAGTTTATCTTGGGCTTTTTGTTGTTTGGTTGTTTGTTTTGAAAAGCTTCCATCTAATGATTATTGCACCCCTGCCCTGTCCTGAAAGGTTCACACCGAACTGGGCAGGTTCATCCCTCCTGTGAGCCTGGGTCTTCTGAGGCTCAGGTGAGCCACAGTTGGATGAGGTCTGTCTCCCTCTGAATGAGAAATTCAATGGACTCCATGTTATTCCAAAACCAAAAGAAAGCAACTGTTAAAACCACAGCATTCTTGAGCTCCGGCCAGCGCTACAGAAGACCCTCTCTGCTTTAATAGGGCTTTACTATATTTTATGAATGTCAGCACAGAGTCTGAATAGTTCCATTGTTTGGGATGGAAAGCTTTGTTTTCCCATTCACGTACACCTAAAGCTATAGAAATTATTTGGGATCTCACTCTATATCTCATTCAATTTCAGCAGTTGCTACAAAGGAAAATGCACCCTTGGGGTCGTCATTGCTGTTGGGCCCGAGTCTGCCATTTTCTGCATTGTGTGTTAGATCTTTGCTCCCAACACAAAGCCTGTTGTGGTCCGTGATGTCTTGCATGTGTTCTGCAGAATTCCAGTAAAACAAGCTGCAATGTTGATTTTGAGGGGGGGAATAAACAAACAAACAAACGTACATATACATATATATAACAGTATACATAAGTAATAAGTGATAGGACAAGAGGAAATGGCCTCAAGTTGCACCAGGGGAGGTTTAGATTGGATATTAGGAAAAATTTTTTCACCAAAAGGGTTATCAAGCACTGGAACAGGCTGCCCAGGGAAGTGGTTGAGTCACCATCCCTGGAGGTATTTAAGAAATGTGTAGATGTGGTGCTTAGGGACATGGTTTAGCCCTGGACTTGGCAGTGTTAGGTTTACAGTTGGACTCAATGATCTTAAAGGTCTTTTCCAACACAAATGATTCTATGATTCTATGATTTTATATATAGAGATATATATCTCCCTTTGAAGTGTCCAGAGGGCTCAGATCCACTATGTGAAACAGAGCAAGAATGAGCATATAGAGTATTTGCATGCACAGTTACCCAGACAGAGGGTTGGGAGGCAAGCGCCATTGTGCACACTCTACCCAGCCAAAAGTTCTGATATGGAACTGAAAAATTCCCAGATTTTGAGGAAGCAAATATTCAGCAAATTTTGATAGTTACGTGAACTTAGATTTCATCAAAGTTCCACTTGTTTTACAAATTTTTGCTGGATTTGATTCTTGTTTCTCCCAGTTCCTAACTCTGCATCCCCCTTGAACGTGCATGCACCCAGAAACACCTGCTTCTCCCCGATGCAGACAATAAGGGAACTTTTATGGGACACTGGCAAGCTGGTTTATAACACAGATCAGCGGGTTCCCATGTAAGATGCCACTGAGCAGTTACAGCTGTTGCCCTCCTGGCTTTCACACAGTCTTATCTCCACTGTAAGAATGGAGTACAGGAACATGTGTTGTAATATTGGCTGCTAGCAGCAACATGTGAGTAGCAAAAGAAAGAAAACTGTCCTCAGCTTTCCTGCAGAAAGTGAGAAGATATGTGCTTCCAGGCTACATAATCAGATACAGGGAACATACCACTGAATCATCATTTAGACTTCAGTTCAAGCGCTGTTTTTTATTATTTTTATTTTGCTTTATTCAGTTTTATGAACAGGCGAGTTATATCTACAAATCCATATCGGGGAAGCACTGCCAATGGTTACGCCTGTCCAAGTGGAATGGCACTTCATTACGATGATGTTCCCTGCATAAATGGATCGGTAAGAATTGAATTTGCACAGAACAAATGGTTTGCATGTGTTGAATGTATGGACATCTGAAAATTATATTATCTAAAAAGCCCCACTGGGCAGTTTCCAAATGAACTCCTATTTTTTTTGATTGGGGGCTGCAAACTTCTCTCACACCTACAGAGTATGAGGGGTGTGGGACATACTGTTTACATTAACCTGCACGTGAGCCAACGTGCATTTAGAAAGCAGTTGCCTGTTAATGATTTGTTGCCAAGTCCTTGAATATAATACTCACTTGAGGCGGTATTTTTTAGATCACACCGGACCTGGCAAAATTAAGGACTGAGTTACACCAGGCACTTTTTGGTGTCTTTTGAAAAAAAAACAAAACTGAAATACTTCTCAGTCCCTGGGGCTGCATTCCTCATGACAGGAGGTACTGCTCATCCCAAAGGAGAACCACAGTGGTCACTTCCATCTTGATAAATTGCAGAGCTGATCGTAGGCAGATGTGTAATAGGGTTTAACACATAGTGGATGTTAACCCAGAGCAATATGTGGTCCTCAGGAAGATTTACAGGGGAGCTACAGCCTGTGTCAGCTTTTAACTTGGGCTGCTTCAGAAAGGCCCCACTAAGGCTGAAATCAAGAGAAATTCAGAATTTCGAAGTGTTAAGTGGACTGCAAGTTCAGTCCTCCATCATGTCTTAGTGATGTCAGAAAGATGGTAGAAAACCCCTCTTGGGAACAGCACACGACCACATGTGTGGTGAGTAGTCTGTATGTGTAGCTCTTGGATGTGCTGAAGCCTTTGTATGAGTAGTGTACTGCCACAGCCAGCATGGATTAAGGAAGGATATTTGGCAACCAGGTTGGTTTCTTTTAAGATTAATTGAATGAATCACTGGAGTATTGTTGTTGAGCTTTCCATTTTTCTGAAAAGAAAAAAAGAAAAGAAAAAAAAAAAGGAATGGCCTGTGGCTATTTTAGCTGGTTAGCTCAGAATAATAATTCTCCAGCAAATAAAATGTAATACTAGCATACCAGCAGCTGGTATTCACTGGAAAGACATATAGCCTGAAGAAAGACAAAAAAAAAACCAACCAAAAACCCTCTTGGCTTCTGCTAACTGTTAGGCCAGATTACTTTTAACAACTCATGTACCAGATGTAATCCCACAGATTCAGCTGTGTAGCCTGTGAGTATCCCCCTGTTAACACAGCCTGCTTGTGCCCCTCAGTGCTAGAGCTAACAACTGAAGGTACAGTCTATGAAACAGCAAGGTTGATAGGATAGTACGGGTTTGCTCAAACTATGGAAAATGCACAGGACTGAGGCTATGAGCTATGTAATGCAATGCTTCCTTTCCACACTGTGTCCTCCCCCCTTTCTAAATAGTTTGACTCAAGTGTAAGCAATAAGCATATGCTTGCTAAACACAGAGGGCTTGCTATGGTCAAAAGAATTACTAATGTTTTAATTTCACTTAGGAGGTTCTGCATGGTGTATTGTTTACTAACTGCCAAAGTGTATGTGTTGCAGTGGGAACCAGAAGATGGCTTTCCTTCTTCTCGTAGCAGGAACATTGGAGAAGAAATGCTTTATGATAACGCAGGCCTGTACGATAACTTGCCGTCTCCAAAAATCTTTGCGCGCTATCCGCCAGCTGACAGAAAACCCAATAGGTTATCTACTGACAAACTCTCCTCTAACCATTACAAATACCCTGTCTCATCCAATCTGTCTTCTGCTCAGTCTGTCACTAATACCTCTGCTGTGGGGAGGGGATCTGGCTCGCAGGTACTGTACTATTTAATACTTAACAAAGCTTTTTATTTTTTGTCTGTTCTGTTTATCTGGTTGTTACCTTAAGGGCCTTGGGCTATTTCAGTCCCTTAGTGTTAGCACTGAAGTGCTTAGAGTTTAGTCATGAGTCCACTGCAAATGAAACAGGTTTGCCAAGTTGTAAATTCCGATGTGGAAGTATTGGCACCTGGGAAGGGCTTTTTTTGATTTACAGATTGTGGATAACAACAGAAAAATAGATGTGACCTTCCAAACTTAACCTGAATGCATATCTAGCTGCCTTCTGTCTCCTTAGGCAGTGATGGTTCAAAAAAAAAAAA
>NW_009198755.1:9975-13194 GCF_000690835.1 Fulmarus glacialis | reverse complement strand
GCAGCCAGGGCTCCCCTTATTTCGCCTTCCCCCCCGTGCAGGCGGGCCGGGGAAGGGAGGACGCGAAGTCAGGACGAGGGTGCGTATGCGCTGTCGGTGAGAGCCCGTGGTTGCTCCCAAGTGAAAGGAGGCCCAGGCGTGTTGTAGGCAAGGTTTTTCGGTGAGAAATGCAGACAGGCGGGTTTTGAAGGACTCCTCTATATGCTTCTGTCTGACGGTTTAAACAAACGGGCGATCGTTTCTTGTCCAGCAATGGCTTGGGCTCATAACATACAAAATTCTGCTGAGAAGCAAACGTGTTGCTGGTGGGGCTGAGAAAAGAGCTGCTAATGAATCCTGAAAAACACATGGGTGAGAGACAGTCGGGATCCTCTCAGTCACCCTTCAGCAACCCTTCCCCACTTCCAAAAATCCTTCATGCTCTGACAAACGGTAAATTGGAAACTCCTCCCCCAGAAGCACTTTCTGACTTTTTGCCCAGTGGTGGTGTTTTACTGCTGGTTGAAGTGGCGAGACCCATGAACAGAAACTTCGCTCCCACTGCGAGTAGGCAGAGGGAGAGCACGCCTCACACTCCAGGGAATTGTGCTTCCAGCCTTCAGCGCTTGTTTTGAAAACAGTAACATACTCCACGTTCTCCTGGGGCTCCTCGCCAAAACCTGTGCAGAAATTTAGCCCAGAGGAAAAAATGAGTAAGCATCCTGCAGACAGGAGAAAACATGAGGAGAATCTCTCCGAGAAGGTGCTGGGACTGAAGTTCCCAAGGATGCTCTTTTTCTGAACAAATTGTCCATCACATGGGCAAACTTCCCTTTGACAGGAGAAGAAGGGCATTGGGGTGGGTGAGGATCTTGTAGGGAACCAACTCTTCCCTTTGGGAGTCCCTGGCCGGAGGAAGCAGTATCAGGACCCGTGGTGAAGTGGAATCCTTTCCCTCCTTGTACAGAGAGGAGGGGAGGACTAAGCCTATAGGGCTTCCCTCATCCTCTTTTCCCATTTTCTCTGTTTCACACCCTATTTACAACCACTCCTCTGGCAGCAGCACCCTGAGGGTCCCAGGCGGGGAGTGGGGTCTCCTGCTGCGGGAGAGGAGCTCTGGGCATGCACACATGATTTTGCTTTCTCCTTCTCCAAGGGAATTACAGGAGCACATATATGGCCCAATATAATGCACCAGGCTCAAAGCTGAAAAATTATTGCTTAGACTTCTGCTCCATCTCAGGGCTTTGGGTTTTTTTTCTCCTAGAAGGGTATTTTCCATCCCTGAAAAAAAGTGCATTGAAATCCAACAGGTTTGAGTTATTGTTGCAAGAGTTCAATCCTGGTCGCTACCATCCCTCCCCCTTCTGTGCATTTCCCAGATCCCCAAGAGGAAAAGAAAGAATGAATGAAAGAAAGAAAAACCCTCAAAAAGAAAGCAGGGGTCTCCTCTCAGACTCTCACGCTTGCAGGCTAGCTCCTGGCACGCTTATAGGCATGGCACACAGCCTCTTCTGTCGGCACAGACTTGGCAAACCTGGGCCAGGGCTGGCCTTACTGATTGTGTTCAAGTCACCTTCTTGATTACAGCAAAAAAAAGGCGTTTGTGGTGGGTGACTGAATTGGCCACCCTACTAGACAGAAGGCAGAAGGAGAAAAAATAGGAAAGAAACAGGCAAATTAGTGTTGCGGGGAGAGGGGAGAATGACACCCAGGGGAGGAAGCGATACCGTCTGCCTCCTATTTATAAGTCAGCTCTTGCCTGGTATTTTCTGGATGCTCATAAAGCCTGGCTGCCCTGCTCCCTCCCTGGCGGGTCCTGCCACCAGGGAGACCTGCTGAGGGGTCCCACTGCCTTTGGGGGACCCGCTCTGGGCGTACAGGCCACTGAAGTGGCTCTGGGTCCCTTCTCACCACACCGGGACCACCGCAGGGGCTGTGGCACCCGCACCTCTGTGGATATTGCACACACACTCTAAATGTAATACATAAGTTCAAGCCTTTCTTTTATGCTATATTGGGGAAGAGATGGGAATTCAGCACGTCACCAGGACAGGTGCGTACCTGAGCTAACACGCCCCATGGGATTAGTAAAGAGGGTGATGTATGTGGCAGCTGTGGCAAATTCTTGTGTTTTCTCTTGTTTTCAGATTAATAATCCATTTTCAAAATGCAGGCAGATGAGCACAGTAAGTGTGCGAAAGATGAATTGAAAGTAATTTCTAATTCAAACACACTTACTGTTTCTGTTAAAATGCGGCCACTCAAAAAGCAAACTCAAATGTCAGTTGCAAATAATTCTGTTGAGTGAATATTTATATTTTGCTGCAGACATCAGTAGCTTCTTGGGATGTTTTAGTAAAAAATACACAAGAATAATAGAAGTACTAATATATCACCCTGTAATAGTTGGCTATACTCCGTTAGCACAGAGCACCTTAGTGCAAAATGCATAGTACCCACAGTTTTAACTCACTGAAAATAAATGAGAAAAAAAACTGAGAAGGTTTTTTTTTCTTTGTCACACAGCTTGAAATAAGCAATCAAATGCTCACTTTAACGACATTACATGATAGGAGATGTGTGCAAAATAATATCTAGTCTTTCACAAAATAAAGTCACGCCAGCGAGCTGTGAAATCACACACGCCAGTGTATAAAATCCATTTCAAAGCCTTGGCTTTCTTCACGAGAGCAAGAAATATTCTTGGAGGCTTTCTGGAGTCAGCAGCCGAAGCCAAACGCTATAGAGGGCTTACACCAATACAATCCAAAAGGACAATTTGCTTGGAAGCCTGTGGCTAATTTCGAACACAATGCCCGATGTCATGGTCAGTTGTGCTGCAGAAAGTTGGCAGCTCGGCTCAGCCTCTCCCTCGGCCCGAAAAGATGCGAGCGTTTCTGGCCGAAACCGCGCCGCTTATTGGGTGTCCCAGACGGCTTCAAACGAGCCCTTTCATAGCGACACACGGCCAAGTGCGGGCAAAGAAACGAGGGGAGAAACAAAGGTGGCTCTGAAGTCATTTCCCCGCACTGAAGCCAGCCATCCGGTTTCGCTCCTTCCCCATTGAGGGGGCAGAAAGCGGCAGTAAGAGCGGGGCTGAAAGGGAACAAACCGGCCGAATGGGCTGGCGGGGAGGCAGCCAGGGCCGGGGCCACGCCGGGCGAAACTCCCATTCTCCCTGCCCAGAAAGGGATGAATGATTAATTATAGGCATCCAAAAGGTAATAGATGTGGCGG
>NW_009198755.1:0-9938 GCF_000690835.1 Fulmarus glacialis | reverse complement strand
AAAAGGTAATAGATGTGGTGGGCCGGCGTCCTGCAGCCAAGTTCCTAGAGCACCTGCGAAAACAGGAGGCGCCGGGAGACAAAGCCGCTCTCCCCCTTTATGGAGAGCACAGAAGGGTACTGTTCCCCCCTTCACCTGGTCTGCTTTCTGCTGGCACAACCTCCTTGCAGCGCGGGTGATTTCCATGTCCGCTTGCTGTATTTAGGAAGCAAAACCCCCCTGTCCGCAGAGAAAGGAAACGGGGCAATCCCAGATGCCAAAAGGCAACGGCGGGGTCTGGGATCCGGTCCTGAGACCAGAGGATGCAAATCTTAAGATGTTGACTCTTTTCATCTTTGTGCAGCCAGTGCACAAGGCCACTGCATGCATAGGTACTAGAGACGGGATTTTCAGGATAACCTGAAGAGAATTAGACACTCAGATCCCACTGCAGTTAAACGGAGGCTGGCTGTTTGGCTCCCTTAGGCGCCTTTGAAAATCCCAGCCTGCCCTATGGATTCAGCAAAGCACAGAAGAACCTGCTCAACTGAAACGCAAGTCTCATGTGGTGAGGAGTAAGCGCCTGGCTACTCCTAAATTAGGATAAAAACATCTTCTTTGTTCGTCTGTTTGTTTTTTGGCAGCAAGTTAGTAAATTTGAAAAATACAATTTAACCACCCTCTGGTTCTGTGGGACGATGCTGTGAGTCCTCTCCCTGCATCCCGTCTTCCCACTGCTGCTCCGGCTCCCAGCCCCACTCCCCACTCCCGCCCTCCTCCTGGGACGGAGCTGCGCCTTTTTCTTGCCAACTTTTACTTAAACTTGGGAGAAGCCATGAGCCAGACCTTCACCGCCAGTGAGCGCAAGGGCTGACCACCACCACCCCAGCTCCAGCCCGGTGTGGACCGAATGCCTGGGGAAGCGGGGAGCTGAAACCCCACTTTCTGTGCTGCATGGCTTGTGGTCCTAACCTGCCCTGCACTGCTGGCCATGCTGGGATTCCTGTTACTGCAGGCAAAACAATCTTTTCAGCGGTAGGTCTTGACTGTGTTTTTTCTTTCAGGATTCGCAGAGGGGAACACGTGCCGGAGGGGGACGCTTGAACAGGCGGCTTTGGGCCCAGATCTGCGGCGCTGCACAGGCATCGCTTCACCAGGGGCCAGAGGTGTAAGTGGCTTAGGTGGCCCCAGTGGAGGGCAAGACAGGCGTGTGGGACCTAAAGGCTTGTCTACAACGGGAAGTCGGTGCAGTGTAAGGAATTCACATGGCAGATTGGTATGCGATAACTACAATGCTGCACGTTGCAGCTCTGACTGATTTTGCGTGAGCTTCCCGGTAGAGACAGTGCCTGCAAGTCAGCATAGTGAAGAACCTTAGGTCCTTGAGGCACTTTGTTAAATAGGATTTAGCTATCTAAGTTGCTTAGGTTTTGCATGCTGGGTGGAATGATACCCAAATTCACCTATGCATCTGTCCCATACGTGGTCATTCGGTGGTGTGGGGAAGTGAAGCCCCTTTGAGAATCCTACTGGAGGAATAACGTGGAGAAGCAAGGCAGGCACCACAGCCTTTGCCTTGGAAAACAGTCAATAAAATGATTCCTGTGCCTGTTTGGCGAGGAAGATTTGGCAGAACAGGAAAAGTAAACACACCAAATGGTGGGAACGACCAGCCTCATGTTGCTGCAAATGACTCTGTAGTAGTTTCCTTTTTATAATTTCCCTCCCTCGCTTTCCATTAGCCAACCTGTTAACGCTCGGAGAGATGCAGTGTCCTCACAGAGAGGCCAGAGTACGTTTGGATACAAGAGATGCTGGTGTGATGGAAAAGTTGCTTGTCCGTCCTGGCCTGGACAAACCTGCCTTCACCAAACACATACTCCCAAAAAAGCCTTTGAAGAAAGCAAGCGCAGCCACCAGTACAACCAGCAAGCCTGACTTATTTCTTTGCAGGTAAAGCTATGCAAAACAGATCTCACTCACAAATATCTTCAAATAATTGGCTCAAAAAATGAGATAAAAATTACCCTGAATTTTTAAAATCATCTTCTGCTTTGGGTGGGGTGTATAGCGAGTGCATATAGGTGCAGGGAGAGGAGGTGTGCACACCCCCAGCACAGCACAGACTGTGCGGTGGCATCGGCGGGAAGCGCAGCGCCCACTTTGGGCTCTCCCCATGTGCTGGCTGTGCCTCCGCAGCAGTGCGAGAGCTGTGGAGAGCCACGCATGTGTGCTGATGGGACGGCGCTGAGCCCTCCACTGTACGGCGCCGGGGCTCAGCCACGACAGCCGTTTTATGCTAATGCCGGGCAAGCAGACACGGCTGCCGGCGAGGCTCCTTGGTGGCACGGTGTGAAAGAACCGTCCTCGTCCTCACGTGCAGGAGCGGCAGCACGGCCGCGGCCTTCTCCTTGGCCACCGGTGGATCCCCTCTCGCAGGAAGTGTGCGGGAGCTTGCTGAAGCGAGCGGGGTTCTCTCGCAGCTCGCTTTTTCCAGATGGTTGACGTGCACGGCAAACAATAGCCGGGACAGCATGGCAGGGCGCACCGCCGAAACCTCCCCCTGCATACAGAGCAGTGCGGGGCCCGTAATTAGCAGCCCTGCTCATGTCAGCCTGAGACCGTTCCCATAAAGATGAATTCCCTCCCTGTTGCTCTGGGGGGGATGTTCAGCCAAGGGCGGGCCGGACGGTCCCGGGACGGGAGGCGGTGGGGATTAGTTCGCAGTCTGGCCTGCCTTGCACGAGCCTTTGTGAGGATAAACAGAAAGGTTTTGTTTCCTTAAAGAGCAAACCTGGAGGAAGCATGTTTTGGCCTCTCGCTAGAGGTGTCTGGAGTATTAGGCATTCTGGATGCGCGTGCGCGCGCATGTGAGCAGGGAACAAAAAACAAATAAAAAGCCTCTAACTTTTCCTCCGCTGCCTTTGCATGCTGACACACACGGCACCCAAGAGCAGCTATTTGCTTGCGCTGTTTCTGATCTAGTCTTTTCAGCTACTCCTAATTTAAAAGTACTAAAATGGCATTGAAATTATCAGTGTCAAAACCTTCACTTGGCTCCTTGCATTCTCAGCTTCCCAGAGCTACCTGACCCACAGCGTCTTCTTCACCTCACGTGGCCCATGACCATGCCCAGAGAGCAGAGGCAGGCGAGGAGAGTAAGGGTTAATTTTCACCGGTAACATTGAAGTCGGGACGTTGGCTGGACCCTGCCTTTACCACAGCCTCGAGCAGCACTCCAGCTTCGAGCTTATTGCTAAAAATTCGTGCTGGAGGAAGATGAGAAAAGCTTTTGGCTGGGCTGAGGACACCAGGTAATTTCTTGCCCTCGTCCTTCTGGCCATGCCACCAATCAGAGGCAAAAGGGGGGGACACTAGAAGTGAAGTCCCAGTGACAAAACCCACCCACCTTCCAGGTGCCAGAGTGGTGCTTATCCCAGTGCAGAAGTGTCCGTGGTTCCTGTGAAATATGGGTCCACACCCGGGGCCTTATGGAGCTCCTCTGGACTTTGGGGTTGCTGCACCCCCTGCTTTGGAAAGATCATGTGTGTGTGTAGATCTGTGCTTCACAAAAGACATTCAAAGCGCTGTAGCTTTTCTCCTCTTTAAAATAATACAGAAGTATTATTTTAACAATAAAACTAGAACAACATCCACCCTGGAAAGCACTTGTCAAATGTGGTATTTCAGGACGGTCACTGCTAGCAGGGTTTTCTCCCTCTTTCGTTGCCCAGCACTGCTGGGATGACAAAAATGCAAGCTGCTGCCAGCAGCCAGGCTGGAAACTCTCTCTTAGCCGGCCCGTGGCAGCTCTCGCGTGGCTCGGCTGTGACCGTGGGGTAGGCAGAAATGCCCAGCTGCCGTGGGGAACCCGGTCCCTCCGTGCAAGCAAAGGGCAGCCAGATGCTGGGCTAATCGGGTGCACTGCAACCGAGAAACTGCTGAGAAAAATGCACACCTTGGGTTTGTTTCTACCTGCTCTAAGCTGCTGTATCCGGACTATGAGTCTCCGCTGCAGGCGAGCAGGTCATTAATTCCCACCAATTATCCCATGCAATTTCCCCAGCCAGGTGCCCATGCTCAGTTACCTGGCACGATGTGGGGGCTGATATCCCTCCCCACCCACCTCCCAGTTGGTAAGGTCTTGTTCTGGTCTAATGTGAAGGCATGGTCCGAAAGGCTTGGCATGATCTGCTTTCAGATGAAGCACCCAACATACGGTGCCACAGAAAATGAAGCTGCTGAGATGCTTGACGGAGAATGTAGGGCTGGATTTTTACAGGCTCATAGCCAAACTGGATGTGCCACCTGGGTGTTTTGGTGTGGTTGCGCTATGTGGACTACAGAGTGAGGGCAAAGACTATTTTTCCTGAAGTATTTAATGGTATCTGCAGATGTCCAGATGCTCAGACAGTATATGGGGAAATACCGTTCTCTCCATGCTCTGTCCTCATACCCTGTCTCTAAACCTCTGTCGCTGCTCCCGGTCAGAGATCCCAGACTAACTGTCTGTCACTGTCAGACATTCGCATCTTCTTAAATCCCTTAATTTTGCCAAAATCATGCTTTGGCTTTTCTGATAAGGGAAAACGTAGGCAAGAGGTGGGGGCCGAGCACATGTAACAGGCGATGCCAGCTCAGGCTGGGATTTGGAAACGTGAGCACATCGGTGCCTCACTTCAGGTTTGTGAGCTGAAAGGACGAGGCAGCGCAGCAGCCGCTCTGCAGCTACTGCTCCCCCGAGCTTCCACCAGCGGGCTTTTTCTTTTTAATTTTGGGTCGCCTTCAACCAACCTCACGCCCCGTATGAAGTGTCGCTGGAACTGGGGAGGAGAAAGCGAGCAAAGGCGGCGTCTGAGAAATTCTGATTCACATCTGCAAAGCGATGGTGCTGCTCTTGGCAGTTGCAGGTGACAACCCTAACGAGCGCCCAGGAGCAGATGAGAAGTTTATGGGCTGTTAATAAACTGTAACGAATCGGTGAATGCTGGCGGGTTGTGTTCAAGCTGTTTGGGGCCACAGGTCCTTGGGAGAGCTTGCACTTGCTCTGCCTTTATTTCAACGTAGCAGAAACATGAAAGCATGTGGCAGACTCTTGATGTTTGTTACAGTGAATAGACATATGTCCCTCACACTAGCATGTAGAATATCTAATTAAGTTACACAATGATAGCTTATACCCAGGGGCAGTCGCAAACAAGACGCTGTCACACTCTTAAGAACACAAACAAAATGAGAATTGCCTCTTTATACATTATAATGAATATGTTTCCAATACATTAAAAGTTCATTTACTAACAGACTCTGTAAGACTGGGTGGATTTCTGCTAACATAATTTTGTTTTTTTCAGAAGGATGGGTTTGTATGGTTAGGATTAGGGACAGGTTTGTTAATGAAGCTACCGAGCATTTTTCCCCAATAGACCTGAAAGAAGAAATGAAATCTTAATCATGTGTTTATTGTGTTGTCTCAAACAAATCCCGCTCTTCAGAGCCCCGCCTCAGGAGGGGCTTCTCCCTTCTGCAGGACACGTATGTCGTGGATTTGTGTCTCCCTTTCTCCCATCTCCGCTCTTCTGCACTAGCTTTTTGCATGTTTGCAGGCAAGAGGCAGTCACCCTGAAGCTGGATGGCTTCAGGGGTTATCTCCCACTTCTGGGTCGGGGATACCGGATGCCAAGGTCTGTATGACAGGATGGTGCTTGAGTAGCACCCAGGGTTAAGTCCTGATCTGGGTACAGCTTTTCCTGTGAGCATCCCAGATGGGTGATGCTTCCTTCCTTCCCCCCCCTATTGCTATAAACCACTTCAAGCAGTGTAAAAGCTGCCTGGGGCATTGCAGCCCGTTCCTCTCCCCACCAGAAAGCTCCATTCTCATTAAGGCATTTTAGCACTTTTTCTACGTGGGAATAATTAAATTGCACAACACTTGCGCGGGCAGTCTGCTGGTGGGGAGGGCTGTGCGATTTGGGGTGATTCCCGCAGGGCTCCCCCAGGCCTTGGTTAGGCAGCACTAAGCCATTCCCGGCAGTGACGTGTGACAGACATGCTTGGGGAAAGCCCATCACTTCCATCTCTACCTTCAGCATAACCAAAAGCCAGGAAAAAAGAGTCAGTCCCTGGAAGGCTTCTTCCCTTTTTTAACCCGGCTCTGGTTAAACCCTCCCTGACAAAGATGAGCAAGCCGGGGTGTGCTGCCGAGCCGTGGGTTGGAGCTGCCCACTGTATGGTTCTCAGGTCACACTGGGCTGTCCCTTCCAGGGCACAGACCCGCTTAAGGAGGAGCACGTTGCCCTGTAGTATACCTGGGATATTTTATAGGAGACAGGTGATTCCCTGAGCCATCTTCAGGCACTTAAACAGGGGGTGGCTTTCAGAGGATGCCTGCTTAAGGCTCACGCAAGCTCGACTTCAGGTGGCTTGAACTGGCCATCCTGGAAAGTGAGGAACAGACAGGGAGGATCCCGAGGGGTTAAATCCCTCCTCACAGCACCTCTGCCCTGTGCCTGGCAGAGACACAGCTCCCGTGGGAAAAAAAGTATCCGGGTGAGCACAGGGGAAGGGGCCGCAGTTACGCAGCCTCCCCTCCGACATCTCGTATCTCGAGAGCCCTTCAATTTTTTTTTTTTCTCACCACGGATCATCCCCTCCTCCCCCTCTACGGTTTTTGCCCACCGTAGCTGGAGTTCGGACTAGAAAAAAGATTTTCCCCATCCCTTCTGGGATGCTGCCCCCGGGCAAGGCTCCCTCACCCCCCTCTTTGTGTGCCTTTTGTGCTGAGTGCACCCTACTGCTCGCAGCGCCGCAGAGAGCCGGGAGCTCGCCCGCTTTCCACTGTCGCTCAGAAGCTGGGGCTGGCGAGGAAAACGCTGGCTTCTTCCTAACTTTTGGATCGTCAGGCTTTCCTGGGTTTGGGATGGGGAACGGGTTTGGGATGGGGAACTGGTCTGGGATGAGGAACGGGTTCCTGCAGTCCCGCTGCGCTCAGCTCCCTGCGCTGCCTGTTGCGGGGGAAATCTCCTCCTTTCTATGTTGCTTGAGCAGCATAAAAGAGTTGAATTATTTCTGCTGGGGGAAAGGAGCAGAGGGTGTGGAGAGAGAAACTTGGTGGGCTATTCAGCACGGCCCCAAATGAAGTCTGAGCACTGGAGGGGGATGGCTGAATTTGCACCTTGGTGGGTTATCTCTCCCGCAGCGCACGCTGACAGCTTTTGCTGCCTCAGCTCTGCTCTTTGGAAAGAGTCTGTAGCCTTCCTACCCCTATGGTACATACGTCTCCAGACTCTGTTCCCTTAGGCACAACGCGCCAAACCCTGCTTGACTCCCTCAGGAGGAACAAAACAAGCGCCCCCCTCCTCCCGAAACTCTGCTAATTTCCTATTCAAAAGGATTTTTCTTATAAAAGTGACTAGCACCGTGATTGCTTTTGTAAAAAAAAAAAAAAACAACCCCCACAAAAAAAGGAACTGTGTGTTTTTTTCTTTTTTTAAGCAGACAAAGAGGTGTATAAATGTGCGTCTTATACATATATGTATATGTCTTTCTGAAAATAGCATTTAACAAATGCCTTCTGCATCTGCAGAATCCTCCAACAATCCTGACACTGTGATCAATCTGTAGGCTGGTGATGTTTGCTGACAGTGATTGATTGATTTTTCCTGCTAATAGGATCAACATTGGGAATATATTAAACTAAAAGGCACACTTCTGACTCGCAGGAAACACCCCGTGTATTGGGCCTGATCCAATTGTATTGGTTTTGGCAGCGGGACGCAATGATTGATGACAGGCAGGGAGTGGAGGGCTGCTTGGAAGAGGAGTCTGATTCCCTCAGCGCGCTCTCCATGTGCATGACACTGGTTTCCTGCTGGGACAGGGACAGGCATAAGAAGGGACAATGGAGCAGGGTGGCCCATCCAGATAACCTCTTCTAATGCATATGGTGAGATCTGACCTGCCAGTTCAAGAAGAGGAGGCAAAAAGCTGATGGGAAATTAATTCTCAGGAGTTTGTCAAGACATCTCCAACAAGTGAAGATAAATGGCAGAACAAAACTTCTAAAGCTAATCCCAAGAATGGGGATGAATGAAAAAGGGAAACACTCTTTTGCATTTACATCCATCTTTTAGGGTAAAAGGCTTGGGGTAAGCGCCGCGCTTTTGGAGGATCTCGACCCTGGGCGGTTTGTAACTCCTGAGAGGTTTGAGCACCCCCGGGGCCGTTCAGGCCGTGTGTGTGGTGAACAGGCTGAGCATTCACCTCTTGCTTGCTTGTTCTCAAGCAGATGGACCAGGAGCTTGCAAAAAACTTTCAGGTCCAGCCCTATTGCCACTGAAAGCAATGCGAAACCTCTCTCGCCTTCAGAAGCACCATCCAAGGAGTAAGGACGGGGAGATGGGGGCGTGTTTGGACTTTCCAAGGCTGAACCAGCGAGTACTTCATGCCCTTTTGCAGAGGCGGAGCTGGTACGGTCTCATGGCCCTGTTGCTGTCGTTATAATTACTGCCTCCCCTTAACAGTTTTTAGTAGAAATATTTAAATATTGTTAAATGCCTGTAGTGGAAAATTCAGTTTCGCTGACCCTGTGATCGCCAGAGGGTTGGCAGACTGCAGCGTGCCCAAGGCTTATTTTTAACCCGCACCCCCTGGGATGGAAAGGGCCAACTCTCGTGGCTGGAGCCAGGGTTTTGGCAAATCTCCCTTCCCATCCCAACCCCTGCGTGGGCAACCAGATTTTCAGAAGCACAGGGCTGGGTTGTGGGTGCTGAGCATTTGCAGAGATGCTGGTAACTCTTCTGAAAATCTGGCCCTCAGCTGCGCATTCAAAAACGCCTGAGCATTCAGAAATAATCTGGGTAACATTGAGTCACGGGCCCGGAGGTCTCCATCCCTCGCAGAGGTGGAAATACCACTCCAACACAGGGAAATCAGAGCTGTGCTGCAAGCACCGTCTTGCAACACCAAGCGAGAGCGGCTGGTCTGGTGGCATCATCAGAGGCTGTTTGGCTGCTGGCGCACCGGTGTCCCGTGGGCCATCCTCTGCGGGATGGCTCAGACAGTTTGCAGGCTGTCAGGGTACATGGGACATCAGTCTTTCACCTATGGAAGTATAAAAACAAGCCCTGTTTTCTAAGAAGGGAAACAGCACCCCAAGGCTGTGCCACAGCCCTAGCTCTTGTCTCTGGAACGATACCCCAGTTATCACGTGTCATGTCCAGCACCCTGACTCTGGCGTGGGGAGATTGCAGTGATTTCCAGGGGGAGTTTGGCCCCAGAATATTGGTATGATGAGGCTTTCAAGGGGAAAAAAATTAGGATTTTCTGTCTCCAGCTTACACGTATAACTAGATGTGTGTAACCTGTGCTTGTGTACCTCACCCTACCTGGCTCCTGCTCCGAGCAGGCCCTAGTTTGTGTTACTGGGGAGAGGTTTGTAGGTAAAAAAGAACCATGTCTTTCTGTGAAAGACTGGTATTTGGAAAACTGTTGAGGGGGATTTGGATACTCCCTCCAAACATTAATTCAAATGAAAAGGAAGGGAGCCTGCAGCCCCACGCAGGGGGCTCTGACAGATCCCATCCCACAGGACTAAATGGGCAGCGAGCAGAGCTGGTGCCCTGGTACCTCCCTGCGGAAGAGGCACACGTGCCTCGCAGGAGCCGTGGGCCTGGAGGGAGCAGCATGCTTCTGTCAGGGTTTCGCAGCAGATTTTGGGCTACTTGGCTCAAAATTTGCCAGGCAGAAGCTGAAGAAATCCCCTGTTGAAATGAGACAAGGACATTGAGGGGTAAATGTGGAGGAACTGCCTGGGTGCCCTGACGTGGCTAACCTTTCCCTTCCCCTGGGCTTCCCTGAAGCCCTGTGGTTTCTGCCTAAAATGTGCTGCCGACCTCTGGCTGCCCCTCTCTCCCCTTTCTGTGCTGTGCCTGGGAGGGTCGGTGAGGAGGGGATGGGGGGAA
>NW_009198754.1:3244-3600 GCF_000690835.1 Fulmarus glacialis | reverse complement strand
AGCCCAGGGCATGGATCCCCCCCTCCCCAACGCTGCAAAGCCCAAACCTGCCCCCTCCCCAGCGCTGCAAAGCCCAGCTCCGCTGCCAGGGACCGTCCCGACTTTCTGCAAAGAAAACCGGGACTGCCTTCAGCTCCCCAAACGTGTCTGGGTGCCTTTCTGCCGGAGCCACGGGTGCCACGGAGCATCCCCCGGGCTGTCACAGCAAAAAGCTCTCCCCCCTGCACACCCTGCCATCCCCGGCTGCTGCTCCTGGGCTGCTCCGGCTCCATCCCCGCGGGAAGCGGGCACAAATCCTGCCCCGAGCACCCAGTTACAGCCCCCGCCCGCGGCTGCCGGCCTCCCACTTTTTTTTG
>NW_009198754.1:0-3210 GCF_000690835.1 Fulmarus glacialis | reverse complement strand
GGCTGCCGGCTTCGACTTTGTTTGTGTGTTCGGTTGGTTTTAAGGCAACGCGAATTTGTTTATAAAATTGACTCGTGGCCCTTTGAAACAAATTGTTATTAACCTTCCCCTTCTGAGCGTTTCATAATCACAGATGTTAGTTTGGAGATGATATCCAAACATCCCAGGGGTACTTTTGATAGCTGCATGGGCGGGGATTGAATGTGGAGGTCGGATATTAAATCAGCGGGATACAGAATTACTTTTTTTCCACAAACCCGAGCTAGCTGAAGAGTTTCCCCCTCTAACTCTGATATGCATTTCACAATAAATGGCGCGGGCATTTGCATATATAGTGTCTAGGTACGGGTTTGGATATCGCATGTGCTATATACTGCATTAACAGACAGCGGAGCGGAGGAACACCTTCACTAAACCTTAGTGCTCAGATGCTTATTACGGAAAAAATGCGCTTAATTAATTACACGGAGGGGCTGGTTGGCGCCGGGGAAGGGCAGATGTATTTTTGCTCGGCCCTGAAATACTTCCCTGCGTTTGTTATTATGGTTTGGGGTTTTTTTGTTGTTGTTTTTTTGTTTTTTTTTTTAATGGGACTCTGCTGCTTTGGCTGGAGGGGAAGGACTCTGACCGGCTAGCAGAGAGCTGCCTGTCAGGAGAAAAATGCTGCCAGGCGGTGGGTGGGTGACCAGGGCAGCCCTGCCTCTGCCCCTGCCTGCTCCTGCCCCTGCCCCGACCAGCCGCGTTTTTGGGGGGAGGCTTTGACTCGGCTTCGGGGCTTGTGTGGTTTGGGGCTGTGGTTTCGTCTTTTCCAAAAAAGACTCCTCCAGCAGAGTGGTATTGCTTTGCTAAAATTGCAAGAGGCGCTGGTGCGGCAGCTCTTTCTGTTAAATTAATTTTAAATTTTAAATTAACGAGGGCTAATTTAGTTGTGCTGTCCTTTCCCGAGCCAGCGGGGAGCCGCTGCCCGGGCGTGGGAGCGCTGGCTGGGCGGCGCACGGGAACCGGCAGCAGCTCAAAAGATGGCGAAAGGAGCAGCAGAGCCAGTGTCTCCGAACCTGTGCCTCTTCCCATGAAAGCTTTCCCCAGAAAATATTGGAGGCAGGTGAGGAGCGCAGCCCATGTGGGCCTTTTGCTGCTCCCGGCTGAAGGCACCGCTTACCAATTGCAAATATTTTCTATTCTGGTCTGGATAAAATCCAGGCAGCAGCGAGGTATTTTCTGTCCTTGTTCCAGAGATTGAACTAACTTAGAGAAGTTTCCCTATTTTTTTTTTTTAACCTAAAACTAAATACATATTACTGCTGGTGTCACACATCTGTTTTCTGTTCCCAGCGCTTCTTGCAGGCTGGGGAAGGACAGGTGGAAACTTCGTCCCACTGCACACTTAGGAGCGGGGCCAAAATTTCCCTCGGTGCAGGCTTAGTGACTTCTTAAAAAAAAAGAATCTCCGTGGGACTTATCCGCCGGTGTGTAACACACCCACGGTACCGTTTTGTCCCATCGGACAACCGGAGCTATTTTTCAATCCAGATTTAAGACTCCTCTGTAGTGCCCACCGCCACCGATTTTCTCCCTCGGGATTATAAATCACCTGCCTCCGTTAGTGGAGATGACCAAAAAAAGAAAATTCTCCTCAAAGGCTCGTAAACCAGAAAGGCTGGAAAAATAAAGCCTGCTTTGAGAAAGGAGCCCGGCAGCCTCCCCGCCGCCCCCGCCGCGCTCAGCCCCGGCCCCAGCTCCTCCGAGCAGGTGAACCCTTGGTGCACCATCCCCGCGGCAGCTCTGCTCCTGGAGAATTTTGCCCCTTGCAGAATATATCTCAAAGCAGCAGCTTTTAAAAAAATAAAATCAAATAAAATTTTAACACCCCTCCCCCTTGGTTTATCTGTGAGCGCGTCTCCGGCAGCAGGAGCCGGCCCTGAGGGTGAGGCTCTGCCCCTTGCTCCCTGCTCCCTCTCCTCCCGCCTGCGGAAAACGGGCTGAACTATTTTGGAGATCTTGTGCCCTTTGTTGCAGCAAGGCGGGTGACCGTTTTATTTTTATCCAGCCCGTCCTAAAATCTTGGTACTGTCATTTCCCGGGGATGCCAAGTATTTTGCAGGGTGCTTGGTTTCGTAGCGTGGCATCGGCAATATTCCCATCACCTCTCTTCCCGAGCTCCAGGTTTACGTGTTTATCTAGCAGAGGTTTTCCAAACGCAGCCTGCCCGAGCATCACACCACCGGGCATTTAAAGTCTTGAAAAGGTGAAACCTGTTGACAGTACGTGAGATTAAAGAGATTTTCTTTTCCGTTTTCAGATCCTTTTTAACACGGCGGGTGCCTTAGAGCCGGGCTCAGTTACGGCTGGCGGTTGCCCTCCCCTCCACCTAGAAATGAATCCCCCAAAGTTTCTTCACGAAGTCAAAAGGCTGCAAAGTCATCTCTCTCATAAATCGCCACAGAATTTACCCCCTTGTAAATAGTTGAAACTACGAAATACTTGGAACTCGAGCTCCAATGCTCAGACGTGCAATCTAAAGAACTATATAAACGTATAGGGATATATAGTCCCCAATAGCACTACTCCATTGCAACGTCTGAGTGACACGGTTTGTATTTCGTAATAAAGTGGGTTGGTGGTTTGGGGTTTTTTTTTATTATTTAATGCAGTCCTCGAGAATTGAAACACACAAAATGCAGCGAGAATGTTCACAATGTTGAGAGCACAGTTGTAAATAGAAACATTCATATTTCATCCGATTATAAATATTTGATACTGTAATTGTAAAATGCACATGTTTTATAAACTGGAGAGAAGAAAAAAAAAATCCTTTGCTTTCTTGCTAAAAGGCAATGTCATTTAATCCCGGCTCCTAAGCAGCTGATGATTATTCACAGAATTTAAAATTACAGTTTTTATTTTATAATTGGATTCTTTCCTTTTTTTTTTTTTTTAGTTTATACTACTATGTACACTGTGTGTCTATTATAGCTGCAAAATAAAGAGGTTTTAAGGCAAAGCGAGAAGTTTTCCCCTCACAAACAGCGTCGCAGGAGAGCCCGTTCCCGAGCAGCCGCCCACGCACACCTAGGCCCACGCATGACACAGCTCCCCCCCCGCCCCGTGGGGAAGGGGACACCACGCTCCGGGAGAAACGGGTTAAACGCAGCCCAACGCCTCAAAACCCCCAAAAAATTCGATTACAAGGAGGTGTCTACGTGGGGGGGG
>NW_009198753.1:0-3418 GCF_000690835.1 Fulmarus glacialis | reverse complement strand
CCCCGCTCCTCCGCGGCCGCGCTGCTGAGGCGGCCGGGCAGCCTGCCTGCGATCGTTACCGCCTCCTTGGCGCCGCACCCGCGGCAGAAACACGTTGTTTTACCGCTAGCGGGGCGATGGGTACGGCAAAGGCGCCCCGCGCAGCACCGCGGGGCCGCCCGAGGCCATCGACCACCACCCACCGCTGCTGGACGTGGCTGCTCAAAGCGCTACCAAGCTAAACGGTGATCGGAGAGGTCCGTCCAGTCAGGGGCCTAGAGACTGCACCGAGTCGTACCTGCGCCTCAAACGAGCGTTTTGACCTCAGCCCCAGGAAAAAGCAGCAGCCGGGAAGAAACCGGTAATTAAAATCTCTCAGGAGAGTAAAGGCAGCCATTTCATGGATCTCCACTGTATCAAAAAGCAGGACATTCGTGTTTTTTCAGGGATTCAAACCAACTCAGAGGTTTACAAAGTCTGCATCTACCCCTAATCTATTTCCTAACAAATTTTGGTTACACAAGAACTCATCAGAGTAAGTTACATTTCTCTCACATCAGTGAATAGCAGTGCTGGGACACTGCCTGCTTCTGTGGAGCGTCTCTGACCTCAAAAACTAAGTTCTCTGCAACTCTCGAAGGCCTCGGAGAGAAACAGCTTCTTTGCAGAGTGATTCAAGACACAAAAAATAATTCTGTGGGAAAAAAAATGGGATCTCAGCAGAAAATAAAACTTTGTCAGTAGGTGTGCAGCAGAAGTCAGAGGTAAAGTGATGTGAACTCTGGAGTGGGAACATACATGGGGTTCATTTAAGCACACGCATATGGCTAAATGGACAACTATAGGACATTTTGGATTTGTCCATTATCCACAACTGACCTTTACAGGAACTATTGGGACTACCATGAAGATGATTCAATTATGCTGAGTTTTTACACTATTTCTTATATTTCAGCAGACACTGAGCATAGAGGAAACCTAGAAGAGCCAGACAGGTTTCTAGGTATGTTTATTAGTTTTTTTTTGCCACTGTATGAGTGGTAATCACGGAACAAATGCCATTACATGGTCATTTTTTCAGTGAAAGTTTAAACCAGTTTATTGTAAGCAAAGGCTGTTATTCCCTCCATTCTTTTGGAGTGACTCTGCCAACAGGTGACAAGCCCCACTCAATTCCAGCTTGTGTAAACACCTGTAGAAGGATAAAAATCAACATTATTAACTCTGAAATCAAAGAAACCTTCTGATAGAGGGCTATTTCTATTGTTTTCAGTTTAGATTTCTTGTATTAGAACATGACATCTCATTCATCTTTTAATAAAGTGGAATATATTTATATTGAATAATATTTAAATACTTCAGTTTTATATTTCAAAATATCTAGCTTTAGAACAAAGAATCTGGAACGTAAAACCTCATTACCATACTGTTATTTTCATCTATAAATTTTTCTGCTAAAACCTCCACCTGTATAGCTTAGAAATCCCAAGTAAAATAGAGAACACTTGTGTTTCTACATTTTAAAATCAATAGACTGACACAGAAATTTGTGTAACCACCCAAAATATGAACTAACACAACTTTCATCTCTATCACACTACTATTCACTATTCATAAAGCTCCTAAATTCTGACCACCTAAGTTATTTCAAATAAGTAAGCCCTTGTGAAACTTAATAGTTCGCAAGTTTACAGTTACAGTCACAACAGAGTGGTGAAAAAAAGGATGACTTACATATCCCCAGACAGCAGTAAAAACTGCGGCTCCACCAAGGAGTACCAGGTTTCCATATTTATCATGGAAGTTAGGCTCATATTTGCGATGAGCTTGTCTTACTGCAGTATGCTGAATGCCACGAGCTAATGAATGTCAAAGAGAATTAGAAGTACAGAAATCAACTAAAATATACGTTCAAACCATTCACAATCCTCATCTCCCACCAACAGAGAGGCAAGCGTAAGTGTTAAAAGACTTTTAAGAAAAGCTGAAAAAAATTAATCTTTTGGACTTAGAGCTTTGGGATGATTCCAAAACACAGGATATACACAAAGCCTTGCATTTTGATTCAGCTCTCCCAATTTCTCTCTAGAAAATTATTCCTGAAGTCTAATTCCAGTAAGAAAATCCTCTAAGTTACCTTTTTCATTAATATGTTTCCTCTGGGCCCTCAGTGTGGAACTTCAAGTACACTTTTAAGTATTACTATTTCTCTAATAAAATATTTCGTTTAGTACTTAAAAGTTTCAGATTTCTATACGTAAATATCTATATTGCCAGTATGTGTACTTAATATAAGCATTTTCAGGATGAAGATCACCATCAAATTAAGGTGTTGAAGATAGTGGGTATGGGTAACACCTTTCTCATTCCTTAAAGATTTTTTAAGGGAAGGGAGGTGAAGAAAGAAGTGGAAATAACTGTGGGCTTTCGCATGAGGTAAATAACAGAGAACGAAATACAGGAGGATATCTTCAGATGTATGATGTACATTATAAATGTACGCTATAAAAGGTACACTTATTAAGGAGAAGACAGAGTGAAGAATCAAACTACCAGCTTCAAAACACAGAGATTGTTTAGTAGTTGAGACAGTGAACCGTGCATAAGATAGACATTACAAAATACAATCTTTATGTTTCTGGTCAGCAGTTCACATCTACCCAAACATGACTAGAGAAGATGATGGCAATACCCATAATACTACTACATCCCTAGCATGCTCTGTGGGGCTGCACAAGTTTTTTTTTTTAAAACAGAAAAAGAAGGTTGAACACCTACGAGAGAAACACTGCTAAGCACTTTTATTTTAGGTGCATGCCCCTTAGGCTAAGCATATCATGAACCAGGACCAGACTTGGGAGGACTGGGGGAAGCACTGGGGAGTCTATCACTGAAAAGGTAACGTTACCCTTGAGTTTAAGGGCTGGTGATTGACTACATCTTGCCACCTCAGGTTACAAAACCTGGATGTTCCTTTAGTTACTATCAAGGAGGAAGAGCACCGAGGAAGGGAACCCAAGGTCAGCTCAAGTAAAAGCAACCAGGAGGTAAAAGAAGTAGAAAAAAGAAAGAAAACAAGGCAGCAGAGGAAGGACGACGAGACAGCCGCCCTCAGCCGCCCTCACGACCCTCTCCCGGGGGCGAAGCGAGCCCGGCGACAGTCCTCCTCACAGGGAAGGCAAGAAACCGGGGGGAGCCCCCCTGACGAAACCGGCTACTCCCGAGAAACACCCCCAGCACTTCTGTACTCCAGAGAGCCTCCTCCTTACTTACCGGTGAGGTTTAGAGCAGCCCTCGCCACAGGGAACATACTGACAAGCGGAGTACGACCCCACCACCGGAGGAACGCTGGTACCCTTGGCGAGCGGTGAAAAACAAAATGGTCGCGCCGGAAGTCGCCGATGCGCCGCGCTAGTGAGCAGAGCCCTGTGGGTAACGG
>NW_009198752.1:690-2086 GCF_000690835.1 Fulmarus glacialis | reverse complement strand
GGTGACACACAGTCCCCTTCGGGGACAAAGCGTAGAGCGAGGACCTGGGGTGACTAACTGGGCCCCCGAGGTTTGACATGGGAGATGGGACCAGCCTGGCAAACAAATGTCCAGCTGGTAAGTCCGGAGCTGAACAAAGCTGGGGCTATTTATATTTATGTAGGGCAGCATGATTAATGCCCAGGCCTTTGCCATTCCAAATAAGTAGGGTAATTAGGAAACTGGCTTTATTTACTAGGTAGCTTGGCGTGAGGCAACGTGCGTGCCCAGCCCACACCCCCCTGTGCTGCTCCTGACCTGGGCAGAGCAGAGCTCGGGGACCGCGGGCTGTCCCCGGCTGTGGGGACGGCTTTGCACAACTGTTTGGGGAGGACAGCGGGCAGCGTCGACTGTAGCGAGCTCTCTGGAAGCAGCTGTAATGCTATGAAACACCTGGAACTGATTTTCGGAGCTGCTTGTGTGTCTGAAGGTGCAGATTGGTACCCAGCGAGGTTTCTAGAGGCATCCACCCAGGACGTCAGACACTTAATCTGCTTGGATCCCCAAGGGCACCTGCCTGCGTCACCCTGAGCTTAAACTCCTGTCGCTGCAGCCATCATTATGCTTTCCGTGCTCCAGCAGAAAACAAACACCCTTTTGGAGGCGGCTTCTAATTTTCTGCCTGTTTCACAAGGTATTTGTATTGAAGCAGGAGCAGGAAGCAGGATCCCGCTGCGCCGGGTGCTGCCCGAACAGAAAGTGCCGCGGTGACTCCCGCCCCAGAGAGCTGACGAAACTCGTCACACCTACACCGCATACCGCCAGGCTGAGTGTCCCCCGCCTTCTGGGCTCAGGGGCATCTTCATCTGGGCGGAGCGGGTGAATAATGTCACCACATCACAACGGCCCCACTTCACCTGGGGAAGAAACGATTCCCCGGGGCGCAAGGAAGTGGAGGATTAGCGCCAGAGGAGAAGGTGGCCCCAGAGTCCTCCCAGGGCTGTGCCGGCTTCTCGCATCCGCAGTGAATAGCAGCAGAGGGTTTGGTATCAGCTGGCTCTCCTCTGGGCCAGGCTGCAGCCTTGTTTCCAAGCCAACCGGAGTCCCTCGCGCTTCCCAAACGGCTGCAAACAATAAGCCTGGCTCGCCGCTCCTGTACCAGGCCGAGCACGGCTGATACGGAAGCAGAGCTGCCCTGGCCACACCGCCGCGATGGCAGGGAAAGCTGAGGGGAAGGGTGCTCAACCCCTGCAGCACCCTGATGTCTGCCCTCCCCTTCGCCTGTGGCTCGGTGTCCAAGCGAGAGGCCCCGGCAGGGATGAGGCCACCTGGGAACAGCGATGACCCCACACCCCTGATCTGCCCAGAGCACTCACCGACGCCAGGCTCGGACCCCACCCCCCGACGGGGGGGGGGG
>NW_009198752.1:0-218 GCF_000690835.1 Fulmarus glacialis | reverse complement strand
AAGGTCTGTCCGTGGCCCAGCGATGAAGCCACTCATGCGTATTCTTCCACCTGCAGAATGCCACATTAACAGAGAAGAAAGGGAATCAAGCCCAGCACCACTGTGAAAAACTGGGTGTTACTATCTCCGCTGACCAGAAGGCAAAGCTGGAGTACGGCGATGCCAGAGTCACCTCCAGGGATGGTGGGCACGCGGTTATCCAATGGTTTTACGTGACC
>NW_009198751.1:36865-47066 GCF_000690835.1 Fulmarus glacialis | reverse complement strand
CCTGCTGGCCACGCTTCTTCTGATGCAGCTCAGGATACGCCTGGTGTGCTGAACTGCACACACGGTTCATGGAAATAGCCACAATATCTCCATCAAAACCTTACTCCTCCTAATCTGCTTGTCTCTGGAATTGGGAAGAGGATTATGTCAGAAGCTGACAGCCCGCACCTGAACTGCCCTTCACTTGTGTGGCCATTTTCCATAGATAACTAAGTGCCAAAGACAAAACACCACGACTGTGACCCGAGGTAAATACTGCGCTGCACTGAGGATGTTCAGATTTATACTTCTCCTTTGTTTTCATCTGCCATGCCTCTGACAATAGTTTTATTAAAAAACCAAGTGGCAAACCCATGCCAGATTACCGAGTTGATTACCTAAATACTGAAATCTGGTTAGGAAATACACACTGCTCCATTTCTGTACAAGAGGTTACCAGTCAAGTTTGTGGCATCATCACCCAGTACCTACTGTTCTCACCTGCAGGTGGGTAAGAGTGCTCACTGACACGGAAGTACTTTATGAATACTAAACTTCATTTATGCAAGGGTAGAATTAATTTGTTTGAAATATTTCTTTCAAGTCCTTTAAAGGCTGTCTTTAGTCTCTCATTTTAAGGATCACCATGTCCTGCTGCCCTTCATTCTTCAGCTGCCCTCATTTTGTTTTTTTCTGTGAAGAAACTTCCAGAATGCTAGGGATTTAACAAAACAGCATTTAACAAAAGAACAAGTACTAAAGGTAAACACAGGCCTAATAAACTGATTTACTTTGCTTACTTATTTGCTTACTTTACTTATGACTTGTAAAATGCAAATCCTTTAATCCTGTACTTCAAAGAAATCGCCTCTCAGGCACCATATTGCAACTTGGGAATAGGAAAGGACTCTGAGGGTGAGAAAATGTATCTGATCTCCAGCTCGAGCAGCTTTGCTCACTGTTCTTTTTGTGTGTCTGTATATATGTATTCACATTGTGGGAATCCTGAAATCCTAAGCATTTGCAAGCCGACAGATATCTGTCGGAGCCCTGTGCACAGTGACCCGCCTGACCGAAGCCAAATGTATCAGATAAGTATGTAATGCTGTACGTCTGGGAGGAGGCGAGAAATATTTCACTCATTGGTTGGTGAGTCAGCCAGACAGTGTCGAGTCCAAACACGTGCCGAACTCTGAGGAAACAAACCCATCTCGACCAGAAAGGTCTTCCTTTTCACGGAGTCCTCAATCCCATGAATTATAACTATTAGTTGGGGATAAGATGCAACTGCTGAGTGCTCATTTTTTGGCACTGTCTTGAAGGGTGAGTTTTTGATGATCTGTACCAACTACTTGTCTTTGTATGAAACATGGATAACCTGATTTATGAGAGAAAAGCCAGCCCCCTTTGCTAGCCCTTTGATAAAGGCAATAGATAGGAAAGGCTACCTGCAGGACCCTGCTGCTCCATAAGATTACAATACTTGCACAGTTTCGCGGTTACAGGAACACAGGAGTACCGACTACCAAAACTGATCCTGAGCTTCTGATCTCCACACCTTCAGTTCTGGTTAAAGTTGTCCAACTTCTTTTAGCTTTGGAAGGTAGAAGAGCAAGAGGTGACGTCTAGTCCTATCAGAAAAAAAAAAAAGGGTGGGGAACACTGAGATGGCTCCAGCACTTTGCAATCTTTGGGGTGGAGTGATAACATGTTACTGCCTCTATAGAGTGCTTATATCTATAGCTGATTGATGGTATGGATAGTAAGAGTAAAAAGCCTGTTCTGCTGCTCAACCTCATGACACATCGGGTTAATTGAGCAGAAGGCCTCCCCACATGATGTCACTGAGAGGGAACCTGTCTGGCACTGTGGTGAACTGGTGGAGTGTAGACGAGAGGGTGATGCCACACCAATGCCACATCCCAGTTCTGGATAGAGGTGGTGGTAGCGAACACGTCCTCGGGAGGTCAGGAGAAGAGGTGTGGGTCCAGTGACATCCTCCCCAGATTACCTATGCTAAGGACGCAAGTGCTAAAGCTGTGGCCACCCTCTACTGAGACAAGTCAGACTGGTTCTGGTCAGTACCAATGGGGGTGATCTGGCAACTTTAAAGAAAGGGTAAACAAAGAGTACAGGAAGAGACTGCTTGAAGAAAATGATCCAAACAGCGAAAACAAGGCTAGGCAGTTGGGAAACAGCAGGAAAAAGATGCCTCATCAGGAAGTTCAAAAGAACTGAAACAGCAGCCAGCACGCTCCACCCTGTGCATTCATCCACTAAGCACGAGAATGGTATTGTGAGCATATCCTAAAGAAATACCTGATTTTTTTTTTCCAGAATGGCAGAACAAATCACAGTGGATGATAGCATATCCACAGCATGAAACTACAAGGAGACTATCACTTGCACATAGAGAATCCTCTTTTGTTTCCGCACTGACACAAATGGTGTCACACCATTTATTTTGTCCCATACATGCAACTCTTCCTAATGTTGTATGTAACTACAGTTGAAAGCACACTCCTGCAGTTCCCTGCAACTCTCCATAACGCTTAATTCCACCATTCTGACCTATAAACATCTTCAAACTGCATTGCACAGAACTGCACAATATACTGTTAAAAAAAAAAAAATTATCTTTTTTGCCTTCTGCTTCAGCAACATGCCAACCTTTTTCTTTCCCCACGTTTATTTACAGCTCATCTCTGCTGTCTCTGCCACTCAGCTATTCATCCACGTGTTCCTATCATTTCAGCTTCCTTTGAAATTGTTAGACCACTCTTCACTACCTTCCTGGACCAGCTAATCCCTCAGCTGTTAGAGAGCTCTTCATAACTCACATTTTGTGATCAACCATAACTGCCACAGTGATGCCCATTTCAGTCCGTTCCACATGGAATTGCTTTCTTGAGAAGGAATTAATACAAAAGAGATATAGATGAGTAAATGAGTATCATGAAATTACCCAACAGTTTTCCATTCGTTTTTACTCTAGTGTATTTTTCAGTAGCTACTTAAAAACTGGTATTCAGTAATATAAACATCTGATAACATTTAGCTCCTTGAGACATGAATATCTTACTGAAAAAGTGCCACTGTAGGTTTAAATTACTTCATAAAAATATTCACCAGTCTTTGCAGCACTTCCAGGAAAATACATACAATTCCTTTAGTAGCCTCTCCTCCCTTTATGCAATTGTTGTTTTCTCCTTTTCAATCAGACAGAGGGTAGGAAAGTTTTCCACTTGAAATTCATAATTGTCTTCCCCGTGGGCATGTGATGATGTGCTTATTGCATCATCTCTCCTGTCTCTGAATATTTTAAAAAAAGTTGGCTTACAAATTAAATCTTGGGAAAGGTGAGAGCAGGAACTGGTATTTCCACTTGTGCTCCTGGTTACATGCTGTGGAAGTAATGTAATGTGTTTGAAACACAGATGTTAACACCGTCACTGTATAAATACATTTGTCCAAGCTAGCGTGCATCCAGAATGATTGTACTGTGGCTATCGTAAGAAGTACCTGAAAAAGAAACAGATACCTATTGTTAGTGAAAGGGATTCCTCACAACTTAAGGTGGCACTTATAGGCAAATCGTCAATTAGCTCTGTCATGTTAGATTAAAAGGAAGCACTAAATCCTCTTATGTTTTTAAGTATTTTATTTTCTAAAGTATTTTATTTCAAATAATAAAGGGTTATAAATTTTTCTTTACAGCCAAATAAGCTTTAATTTTTCAAGAGAGAAAATAGGCCAAACATTCTATTGAAATCAAGTATAATTCTTGCTCAGTGAAGGAGATAACCTAAACTCTCAATCTAGGAAACAAGCTGTTACTGTGGGAGTCTGTATGAGCATGTTCGTGGATAAAGAGCAGCAAGCCAGCCTGGCTAATATAGGGTTTATATCACACAAAAATGACAGTGATAAGTGAGAGAACAATGGTGGCTATAAAAAGACCTTGCAGTAACTGCATAAAGCACATCTTGGCAGTATTAATGAATATAGAAGGCAGATGGGTCAAGAGCCTCTTTGCCAAAATAAATTTTATACTCTGATGTTGGAGAGCAAGGAAGGAGCTCCATGATCTCAGGAACATTTGATTAGTATTTTTTTAGTCCAGTAATTTGCTTCATCCCAGACGAGGCATCTGTTTCTCCCCTCTCATATACGGAAAGAGAAACAGATGACCCAAAGTGCAAGTGCTTTTTCACCAGCTTTTTCTTCAAGTTATTTCAAATCCACACAGTCAGAGGAATTGTAAAGGCTGCCTCCCCTGTGATTCACTGCTATACAGACACCTTTTCTGCATGAAGCTATGCTGGCAGTTTGCAAGTATGTTAGCAGGGTCATGAAATATTCCAATAGTCCAGAAATCTGAATGCTGCGGTAGCAGAAAAAAATTAGAGTAGAAACAAAGTTTCTTCCACCTTTAGGTACTCAATATACATGCAAACCATTTTGAAAATTTACAAATTGCAAAAGAGTTAGCACATAATCAAAGAAATCTTTAAAAATTGCTGAAATGCTGTGAAAATTCAGGGCTATAAACACCTAGGACGCTTAAAGTCCTACTTAGTCCTACTCAGTACACATTTCTCATTGGGCTAGAAAATGTTACTTCTTGTCACTGCTCTTCAAAACTCAAGTTTTCAAGCACAACAGAAGTATCTCAAACTATGGCCAATGTGGGGGTTTTGTTGTTTGTTTGTTTTATTTCTAATTACAGCAAAGGCATTTTTGGAGCCTGGGGTAAGGGCTGAGACAGAAGTAGAAACACGGAATTACCAGAAAGATGGAAAAGACAATATATAGGCTGAATCATTAAATAAAAATGTTCTTCTCTGTTTTTGGAGATGGATATGAAGGAATATTAGCTCGTAAAATGAAAATAATAATCAGTCAAGAGCATATGGTGAGCTTATGGAGGAGGAAAATGCTCACGGGGGTTGTACCCCACTGCATGAGTGCAGTCCTGCCAAGATCATGCATTCAGCACGAGACATGCTCCTTTGCATCTTTCCTCCCTCCCCCCAGTGCAGCATTTGCTTTCCGACACTCACAAAAGGCACCGTGCTCTCTCTCCTGCTCCCTGGCCTGACCCACGGCTCCTCTGCACCTGGTGCATGGGGACCTCAAGAGGCAGAGGGACCACTGGTTTGTACAGCTTCAGGAAATCATGTGTTCCTCTCCAAGGATCATGCATAAAGGAAAGGCTGCACGTGCTCAGTCCAGCTGGATCCAAATGTGATGAAAGTCCATGTCTGAAAGTCAGATTGTTACCTCATTAAGAAAAAACATCATGATGGTAATGATTAAATTAATTTCCAGCTTTGGTTCATTGTGATACCATTGCTGAATAACAGCCTCCTAACCCAGAACACCTGCATAGTCCTTGCTTTTTCCATGTCCCAAGACAAAAAAATAAAGCCCATTCCTTTGTCAAACACTTGCTAATGTATTATTTTGTAGCAGAAGTGAGAAGTTGTAGAGAGAAAGCATTTTTCACTAAGCATTTCACATTTCATTTGCGTTAGAATATCATTTGATTAAAGACATTTTTTCTTTGCTCATACATACCTGTTTAAATCACTATGTCTAAATACAAAGAAATAATGAAAGCTGAAGTTGTGTATGTCATTTTATAATGGAGCTGATAAATTGTATGCTTGTGTGATTTGTTTGAGCTGGCTGTGTCTTGTGAACCATGATGCTAATTTCACATCTCAGTTATTGCGAAAATGCTAAATAAGGGGATTTTTTTCATAACAATTTATCCCTAAAATATGCATTTATACGTATGGTAAAAATAAGAAATGTAACCACTTGAAAAAAGTGATGGTTTCAAGTCAGCATCACCCACACAACTTTCATGTAGGTCTTATTTAGCTTAGGAAGTACTTCAAGCAGAGATCTTAATTTAAGCATTTCCTAACATTCATGACCAGCCTCATCCTGCAGTTGATTTAGTTTTGCCAAGTAATACAGGATTTGGCTTTAATTCTTGAAATAATAGGAAACAAAAAGAAAGTCTACTGAAAAATACACCTAAAATGAAGCATTTTTCCATCATTTGTGTATTTTATTCTATAAAGTTATTTTTATTCTATAAAGTTAGCTGTGCTAACTTTTATTCTATATCTAACTTTTATTCTATAAAGTTAGCTGTGCTTTGTTCTCCTCTAGGAATTTTATACCAACAAAATATAGCAGCAAAAATCACTAAGAGGCTAGTAAGGAGGCTAAAAATCCAGTATGCTTTCTTTTGAAAAAGGTCTATATAATGCAGCTATAATATCAGAAAAGATTTATGATGGCATGTTACTGTAAGTACATTGTTCATCTTATGCAAATACGTTTGTCAGTACATGCATATGCTGAAATATGATTTATCACACAATCCTAACAGCATCATAATTCTGATATCTTGTGACAGTTTGAATGACTGCAGAAAAAAACCCTAGAAGTTGGCTTAATGTTTCAAGCTCAAGCCAAAAAGCTGAGGGATAAGCAACAGTGTATGGAAGATATTCTGGACTCGTGTGACCAGGGCCTGCGATACCGTGCAAGAAATTTAAAAATAATTGGGGCTCCCAAATCTCACCTGTGCACAGGTTGTAGCTGATGAATAAAACATCACACAACTGTTATATATACTCCAAATAAATATATGGTAAAATGCTACCACACCTGTTTTTATGAAACTCCTGAATGAAAATCAATCATTAAGGCCAACTGGAAAAAAAAGTTAAATAGAATTCATGAGATTTTTAAGTCAACAAAACCCTGAAGAGAGATACAGATAAAACAATTTCAGAAGTAAAATATATGAAGTTCTTTAGTTCATTTTCCTGTCATTTCAATATTGCATTTCTTTATTTCAACCAAAATAATACAGAAAATACCTGGAAAGTAAACCCCTCTTAAAAAGATGCTATCTAGAAGAGCTTGGAGTAACTTGTTATTGCATGACAATTCATTCATGCAATTATTGTGTGTGCTGATAACATGCACACAAACACCTCAAATGCACAAACACAGGACAGAGTTTAGGAAAAGCTTTCAAACCTTAGACTTCTGACTTGCAAAACACGCGATTTTCAGTTACAATTTATGACAGAAAACATTGACCTTTTTCTCAATATTAGGGTAAGATTGCCTATCCTCAGCAAGAAGGCAATATAATTTCTTAAATGAAGGCATTTTTCACTAGATATGTACATACACGCTTTATCAAAGACTTAAGGAATGCAACTCCATTAAGATGAGCATCTCAAACAAGTAAGGATGTTAAAATTAAAAAAAAAAAAATCAACAACTGTGAGCTATTAGACTATCACATGCTTAACCCACACTGAATTTTTTTAATTAAGTTACTTGGCATTGCTGCAACCGGTGCAAATCTATCACACAAACCACAATTGCTGTTGAGGTTCCTTTGGCTATTTATTTTTCTTCAGTAGTGCCAGATCATAAATGCTTTCAACCTAGTCTTAGTTTAGGTAGGAAGCAGCAGCATTTAGATATATTATTTAGATCCTACTTTTAAAACGGA
Organism: Fulmarus glacialis; assembly: GCF_000690835.1. Taxonomy (NCBI): domain Eukaryota; kingdom Metazoa; phylum Chordata; class Aves; order Procellariiformes; family Procellariidae; genus Fulmarus; species Fulmarus glacialis. The sequence continues at coordinate 39,532 of NW_009198751.1, read as the reverse complement.
TCAGGAAAAAACCCAGATTTGTAACAACATTTACAGACTCTTAAAGTTAAATTCGAGAAGACAGACTCTTTGCCTTCTCAAAATGTAGAGATATCAAAATACTTAAAATCATAGCTTCTAAAACAGGAATAGAAGTACCAGTAAAGAACATCACTGCAAATTCTTCTATTTCCGCTAACGGAATGTTTCTGTGAGGCATCGGTTATCTTCTAATGGGTTGCACAGCTCAGAGGGATGGCACACTGGAAGTTATCTAGGGATAAATGGGTACTTACCTATCAAAAAAATAATTGATCAAGATGTACATCCTGAAATTACAGCCATTCATAAATAGTGAACTAGTGAACATAGTCGACTATTCCCAAAAAATAATTCAAGAATCTCCTAAAATTCATATTAAAAAAAGCAAACACAAGATTGAGTTTAAATTGATAGCTAAGCATTAGTTTTAACAGGCTTTACAGATATACTATAATCCCCTTGAAATCTAGGAAATGCACAAAAATAAGAACACAATTGAGTATGCCACAGGTTATTACCTAAAGTAATTGCAGGAGTGTAACATCAAATGTTGTGAAGGCATGTGTGGCACTGTGTAGTGATCCTTCTGTGGTGTAAATTAGGACACACAAAAAATAAATACACGTACAAGTAGTAACGGGATAATACTTATTCAGTTGCATCACTTACTGAAGTATGATGATGGTTCCCTGCCGATGGGTGCACAGAAGCAATGAATACTCTCAAAGCTCGATCCAAAGAGCGTAGGTTACACTTAGGAAACGAAGGACTGCATCCCTGGGAAGGAAAAACTTAGAACACTTATGAGTCAAGGGCAGGCAGAGCTCCTAAAGCAATGTGACAGCCAAAAGATTAATGGGATCAGTTGAACCTGCTGGACAGCTCATGTTTAAGAAGATTCAAAGTCTGGTTACTGTTTTTCAACATTAGAATGTTTTGGCAAACAGTACACCAAAAAGCCTCTTCAATGTTACCTCTCATTGTGTGCAGATCTAGGTGTTGTATTTATTGCTCTTTATTGTACTTTGGAACTAAATATATTTACAGCACCACCAAACAAATCAAAACCTATTGAGAAGGGATCACAGTCTCCACAGTACCGACCACTATTTCCACCAACTTATCTTTAATTTAAGATGAAGACTGAAATCTTGGCCCCTTTGAAGTGAATAGCAGAAATCCCATTGACTCAGTGGGGCCAGGATACCATTGGAAGGAATTTCCTTCATGTCAAGTCTGAAGAGTTGAAGTTCTTGGATTACACAAAATGAGAAACAAAGAGTTTTAAATGATTTATTTGATTTCTCCACATGATCACAGTTATAGTTTTACATCAATAGGGTCTGTTACTACTTACAAACAGAATGCATATTAAAATGAAAGCACTCCTTTCTTCCCCATAGTTACAAAAGGGGTCTCAAGCCTCCCCAGAACAGAAGCTTCTTGTAAGCATAATGTTTTTTGAAGTCTCTAACAGTCTGCATTCAAGACCTAATTCTAACAGTTTAATACAACTCAAAGCTGATTTAAGTTCCTAGCAGGAGATAGGCAACCTCAAAGTGACTGCAGACTTATAGTAATACTAATTTACACACTATGTACAATTTAGAGAATTATCTATTCCCCCTACTGGTCCCATTTTCACCACCCCCTTTTCTCTTTTCCAAATTTCATCTTGTTATTGGTTCCACTTTTCTTTTAAATATATACACAATAATCCATTTTGCAGGCAGGAAGTGCGATGGTATTTTACAACGGAACAGCAAAATGCATGCTTAACTGCAGAAAACACACAGCTTCATATGGAACAGCAAGTCAACATCTAGAGATTCATTGTTTAAATATCTGCTGACTGTCTTTCAGCTCATTTTATCAAGAAACAAGAGGCTTCTGCTGCATGCAGTACATGATGGGAAAATCATTCTACACTGTATGTTAGACTTGGTTTTTTTAGCAATACAAGACGCACATTATATTAGGATGAACTTTGTTTTTTGTTTTTACATTGTTTTACATTTCATTCTTAACTTAAAAAAATAAAAACCCCAAATATATATTTGATTGTTGTCCCAGAAAAGATTTTTGTTGCCACACCTTCATTCTTTACGTTTCCCTTTCATTTTTTCAAATCAGCATTACTACTTTGCCACATCATTTATGGGAAAAGAGAAACATGGTCATTCTATGCAGTTCTGTACCAGTTTTTAATTGGCAATGGCATTTGAGAAAAAACCCTCTCAATTTTACTCCCGCCGGCAGGCTGAAAAAATTAATTTTCTTAACCACACGCAGTGTTAAAGTACTATCATTTTCCTATTCTAGGCATGATCCACACTGCTCTAAGCAACTGTTAATCAAGGACGGAGTCAGAGAGGTTATACTACAACCCTAAAAAAGCAGCAAAGTTCTTAAGACTTATGCTGATGCCAAGACACATTTGTTTGTTTAAAGTACATACAAACACACAGTCTGAAAAAAAAAAAAAAAGAAAGAAAATCAAGTTCACTGTTTCTCCTCATTGACTTGAAATAACAGAGTTTACATATACTGTGCTCTTATATGACCAGTTTTGTTTTTTAAACTAGCCTCAAAATGATCTGTGATTTTACACATGCAACTCAATGCACCTAGAGGGTAGGCACAAAC
>NW_009198751.1:0-36834 GCF_000690835.1 Fulmarus glacialis | reverse complement strand
TCTTTCCCCACATGTACATGAAAACATGTGTAAATGGTTTTTTGCATGCACATTTGTGACATCTCCTGAATATTTAATTGATTGCACATGGAAAATCAGTGGTCAAGCATTAAAATGTGGCTTACTGTGTAAGTTTAGAATATTTATATGTAACTCTAATTTAAATGAATGAAAGGGGTTTTTAAACATAAAGCAAATGCAGATCTGGGAGATTTAACATCTTCATTGTTAATTAACACAGCTAGAGTCAGATTTTCCTCTCCGCTGCTACCACATATTCTGTGTTTATTCCATACACAGGCAATTTTACTTACATTGTAACTCTGCATCTGAAACAAGTACAGACTCTGTCACTCAGTGAAGAGGAGCATTCTTACCTCTGTTTTAATTAAAAGATGCAGTTTCTGAAAGATGTTTGTACCTAAATGGTTCTTTATCTTTTCTGGAACAACCTATAAATTACAGTTAGACTCTACTATTGGTACAGATGTATGAAGAAAAGTCTACATATTGAAATATGTTATCACTTTACTTCAACTAATATCAACAGTAACACTGATATATTTTGCAAATATACAATATGTAGAGTGTAGCCTCACACTAATAACATTAGATGACATGCAGACAGTTCTACTTTCCCTTATAAGAACAGTATATATTTTTTTAAACTGCAAGGAACAGAGCCTCAGGGGACCCGTATGAGCCCTCTTAAGGTAAGCCGCAGAATTTAGAATAGTATGAGTGATACTTAAAAATAATATGTAATTACTTGTTTTCTTTTCCTTTCATGAAGATAATTTAGAGAAGGAGCAGAAGGGGAAAACATATTGCACATGTGTGAAACAAACATGGACAGTTTTAAACAAAAGGCTAAACTCTAGATTGCTGTATTTGCTCTCTGTGGAGGTTAACAAAGTGCTCAGTTTGCAGTTTTGCTGGTATTGTGATATCAATGGTATGAAAGGGAAAAAATTACTCAACCTCTCCCCACTCCCCCCTAAATATTAGAGATGCCATGAGCAAGCCAACATGAAAAGTCACTCTCTTGTTCTCATGTCCTCGTTATTCCTGACAATTTTATTACTGTTAAATAGAAAATCGACTGGTGGTTAATATTACTTTTACCCATCTCACACTGAAACTTTTTGCTCATCCTCTTCAAGGTTTGCTTTTAGGCTGGTACAGCTTGCAGTTGTGATTCCTTTGTCTCTACTGTTTAGGTGTAAAGTCCTTGCAGTGGCTCAAAATGCTGAAACTACAAAGTAGGCGCCATGTATAACTTTGTACAGGATTTTGGGATAAAAATTGTATATAAATTTGCAAATGGTTTGATTACAACACATAAGCAACAACAGCACAGCCTGTTTTCATGTGATGTCTTGCAACTAACTGGACTGTGAAAGTGAGGGTTTGAGCATAAACTCAGCCTGCTGAGTGCTGGGTACTTTCAAACTAACAAATGTGATGACTAAAAATGGTGAAGCCACTTTGTTGCTAGCACATGGCTACATGGAATTACCTTTTTTTTTTATATTTATATATAAAAACCCTATACTAAATTCTAAAACAAACCTTCAAGTTTTAGAGCACTTCCACCTGGAAACACTCTGACTAGAATTCAGCTTCATTGGGGGTAAAAATGAGAAATTATGGTAAACAGGAAACAAAGTAGCTGAGAAAGATGGAAGTTTGCCATTTTCATGTTTGAGATGAATGTTTTTGCAGTGTATACATGCACCTGTCGTAACTCTTCATGTGTGTTCATTAAATCATATGCATACAAAAGAAATGTGGATCATGTAAATTCACAGTTATCACAGCCTTTAAAGTGTCTAAGAATTTGTGTGACCAATGCTTGAAGGTGACCACTGGTGAATGGTCATCCTACATTGCTAAGGTGTAATTACTGCATCTTAACGAGTTTGCTTACCTGAAATAGCAGAGCAGTTATAATACTGATTACGTATGATATTATCGTGTTAATAAAATAAGGATTTATACAAAGCAGTATTTGACTACAACATTTAAATGCTATGTTACTTGGCACATTTAGTAATGATTGCTTAGAAATCTTAGCAAGTCCAGAGGACTTTTAATGAAAATACTGAAATGTCTGAAATTTGTTTCTAACGTTTAATGTTTTTGGTCTACTCTTTCATATGCTATTCATCTATTATACTGTCCTATCAAGTAAGTGGAATTCCTTGTAAAGTCTATATTGCTAGTTTTGTGGACTGAAAAAATTTCTTTCCAAGCACAAATGTTAACTATACAGTATATATATATTTATATGTATATCTTTCTATTATATAAAGTTTACTTACGTACTTTCATCAACCATATCAGGTCTACTTAATTTTTTTGCCCATTGACAATAAAAGAGCAAGAATGCAACACTTGGTTCTGTATCACTTTTTTCCTTTTTTCATAGACTAAGTTTTTATTATGCATGTAAAATTGTCAAGGGATTTGGTGTAAAAGGTAGCTTTACTCATATGCAGCAAGCAGCGTGTTTTCAAGGCAGTTTGGAAATAAGAACTAACCAGATGGTAAGCATCTATCGAGTAGATAAGTAAAACCAGTATCGATTGCGCTAACTTGAATTATTTTATTTAGTAACAGCAAGCCTTCAAGCTCACACAACTCAATTAAGTTGTCTAGGTAAAAACTGACAATATTATTTGTTGCTTCCTGTAAGTGCCTTTGTAACTTTGTTTAAAACTATAGTTATTAGGAGGGTCAATACGTTCTAGACTATTGTGCTGATGCCACTGTGTTTGGGCTTAGTGCTGGCTGAAGTGGAGGGAGGTGGTGGCGGTCCATGGTGATGCTGAGAGTGTTGGGGGTGAGAAGAGTGCCCTGGGTGCGGAGGGGGCAGTGGCGGATGAGGAGAGTGGGTATGCTGTGCGTGGGGGTGCTGCATGTAAGGAGTATGCTGGGAATGTGCCGCATGCTGGGAATGGGGCACGTGTTGGTGATACTGGTGTGGGTGCTGGATGTGCTGGGGAGGGTGATAGTGGTGGTGGTGGTGGTAGGGTGGTGGGTTCTGCTGCATGTGACAGTACTGCGAATGGTGAGAGTGCACTTGTGCCTGTGTCTGCCCCTCAGCTGGCCCTGCATGATGCATGGCAGAAGGATGCTGTGAGTGTTGCTGATGTGGGATTACTGGTGGGTGCGGAGGTTGCTGTGATGAGCCAGATGGTGGATGGCCTTGGGAAGGTGGCTTTCCCCTTTTACTACCAAATAAGGAACCTAGGAGTGAGGAGGAGTTAGGCATAGTCTGGTGAGGGCGAGATGGACACTCTCGGGTTGATGTAGCTCTTCGGCGCATGTGAGGACTGCTAATGATGGACCCCTAAAAAGAAATTAATAGAAATAAAAATTAAAAAAATCTTAAAATGTTTAAAAGAAAAAGTTCACACTGACCCACAAACTCCTCTTTCAGTGTTCACATGGGTGGACTATGCTAAGAGTTCTAGGAAAAATTTTATTTCCACCTTCTCTAAGTTGCCAATGAGGCACTCATGCCCTTCTTGGGATATTTTAAGCATTAAATGTTTTTCTCTCAGTACTTTAATATCAAAAACTATGACTTTAAATAAGGAAAATGTCACGGAAGAGTAACATGACATAAGACCTAGGAGTGTGTTTTTAAAGGAAAAATACATTTTAAAATACTGTAAAAGTACCATACTTGCTTTTTTACAACAAAAAATAAAACTACATTAAATTCAACCTAAATAGTTAAACACACAGCAGCAAATATTACAGTTACAATTCGGATTTCAAAACAGTATTTTAAACTTTTTTTTATAGTAGTTTTCCACTACTATATGCCACAGTGCTGCTTCTCAAGCCTACCTCTGAATTATGTGTTTAATAGAACCATACCATTTTTGCCACTAACATTTCTATGTGATTGTGTTCTTCTGACCTATGGTCCAACGTGCTCTATTATTTAGCCTGGAAGGTGTATTTAGATTTTTTAAAAAGAGTTATGGGACACAAAAGTACTTAGGCAAAGTGTGCTAGATTTAAACTGCAATCTACCTGAAGCAAACACAAAAAAAAAAAAAAAGAGAATAAAAAGAAAAAGATCTGCAAGCTGAATTCAGAGACATGAACAGTATATATATAAATGGTTTGAAGATGAATGAAATCTCATGAAATCCACATTGAATTCACCTATCTTAATATTTTTTCCTCCCATGCCCTATCTGTGCAATTCCATGGTGTCATGACTGCAAACATTTAGCAATTTAACTCGAAAATAAGCAATGGGAATGGTTGAGCATGAAGGTCAATAGTTGTAGCTAAAATATCAAACAGCAGGAACAGCGTACTTTGTAACAAAGAGCAAGTGGGCTTTTAAGCTGGGACCAGACTGAAATGGTGGCAAAAGGACACATCATATTCATTTAACCATGCTTGCAGGAACAAAGGGAACAAGGTTAGCTCAAACCAAAAATGGCATTGGTCTAAAACAAGCTGTCAGTGCTTTTTAAGCTGGAAGAATACGGAGTGAGTAGCCTAGGCATGCATTTTATTTGAGGCAGGCAGGTTATATGTTAGAAGAAAAAAGAGCAAAAAAATATGTATATGAAAGAAAGGTTTGAAATGCACATAATCACATCCAGCTAGACATCAGTAACTTCCTACTTACTTCCATATTGCTGTCTAGCGATCCTGCACTGCTGCGTCGCCCACGCTTGCCTGCCCAGGACATGCAACACCATAGATTAGAGACTGAGACAAGACCCGGGTGAAAAACAGCTGCTTTCCCTGAATCGCTAGAGGAGTCTCTAAATGCAACTAGAGGGGCTGCAGGGGGGTTAACATTGCACTGGACTGGTACAGCAGCTACTAAGGCAGAAACTTAGATTTTTAAGCCATTAGTTAGATTAAGTTTCTGTACCTGACTAATTTTTAAGAGGTATTGTTGTTGTGAATCAACTATCATTAGCGGGGTGTGATTTTTTTAATTTGTACAACCCTTAAAATACATGTATTTTAGCATCTGTATTTAGTAGTATGGTTATGATGTTGACCAGCAACAATTTTAAATTGTTTGATTTCCTGGAATCTAATTGTCTATGAAGTTTCTTTCTTTAAAGATTGGTAGCATTGATATATACTTGTGGGATGGTATTAATTTAAATATAAAATTTAATATTGGCATATTCTGAACTTCAGTGTAGGGGATTGGTGAGGGGCATCGGTTTCATAATTTCATTTTCAGTTTTGAACCTCAGTGGATTTCATATAATCTTCTCTCATGAGGTTTAAAAAAAACTAAACTTAATTTTTGATCAATAAATCTGCAATCTGTCTTGACATTATGGCTAGATTTTGTTTGTTTGGCTGTGCAGTGCTTATCTTTAAGTATGATGGATTTGTTCTCCAACATTCTTAAATTGCCAAAGACGTTTGCCTAAAACTACACGTGAAACACCAGACTGTTTGCCTAAAGAGCCAGAATACCTCAGTGGCTACATATAGGACACAGGATCCCAGATTTTCTCTCTCATTTCACAGGAGAGAAAATAGCATATGGCTGCAGTGGAAATAGATATTTTATAAAAGATAGCTTGTTGAGCATTGCTTTGCAAATTTCCAAAATACTTTACTGGCAGGGTGTATAAACAACCTTTGAACAGCGGTCAGGTTCTCAAAGCTTCTATGAAATCTGCATGTTTTTAGAAACCTAAGTTTTCTCAACACTTTCTCCTTGCTTTCCTGCAAGGTCAAATATCAAAGACAATTTCCACCCTGCTCTGGTACATTGCTGCCTTCAGAATCTTGTACTCTAAGGTGGTTTTGGGGAGGAATGTGAAGATTTCAGCATCACTGAACCTATGAGCCACATACCCTCATCTTTAGAAGCCCAAAAGCCACATGGTATCAGAGCTAAAGAGAACTTTGGGACTGGTTTGTAAATGGGACACAGCAGTGATTCCTGGAAGGTTCACCCTTACTTCTTGCCATACCCTTTCATAGACCAATTTAGACTACCCATAAGTCTTATAAGATCAGTACGATCTAAAAATACCACCTATTGGATCCATAAGCGTAACTTTGACCTGGTTGGTCATGGGATGCTGCCCTGCAACACAGGTTTCTCTTAAGAGCTACAGTTCTCTTTAGACTACTGTAGTATTTCCCCCTCTCTTATTATCACCGAGAGTTACTCCTCAGTACAAACCCCTCTACATTGACATTAAATTGAGTGGAAGGCGTTTGTGGTGAAGGTGTTTTGTTCGACTTGTTAAATTTGTTGGGATTTTGAACAATTCCCCTAGACTCTTTGTCAAAAGCTTGGCATTTCATCTCTTGCTGCAGCTTTAGCCTCATCAAAACCATATCTTATGAACGCCCCAAGAAAAACTGGTTTTGATAATCCCTTATTTTTACTTCTAGTCAGGCTTTGATATTGTTCTGCTCTGCTAACGGGATTAGTACTGATTAACACTCAAATCACTCTTGCTTGCCGATACAAAACCACAGAAAGATAGCCATCTCTTAACTTAGCAGTCAATATTCAAGTAAGACTGACAGCTGCCACAAGTCATTAAATGTGGCCAAAAAAGAAGGAAAACAGGAAAATCTAATGCCTTTTGCATATGGCAGGGGTCAAAGTCTCTAATAAAATAACCATGAACAAGGTATATACACAGTATATATGGACAGAAAGAGACAGATGGATTTTTGCTTAGAATAACTTGAGGGCAAAGTAGTACTAGCAAAGCCAAGAACAAACAGAAAAAATCCTACTTAAAATGCCTGTAATTTCCCTCAGATAGGCACTATCACTATAAAGAGCGCTTTGTTTATTTTCTTAAAAACAAATTGAATTCAATTCTGTATTGACCTACAGTGTGATATGAAAGCTATTAAGTCAATCCTCTAGAGCATTCCCCCTGCCAATGTGTGTTTATACCAGACTGTTCTCTGGTCTTTGAGATGGCATCCCATCTCAAAAATGTCTCCCTAGAGCTGCAGCATTCAAATGCATTTAATGAAAATGGTGATTCTTGACTAGAATTGTATGTAAGCATAACTCCGTACTCGCATAATAATTAACAGCTGTGGTAAAAGCAAGGTGGTATTTATCAAATCTGAAGACCCGTTTTGCTTAATATACTATTGATCTACTTGAAATTTTTAAGGATGTTACTTACAGTCATTTTTAACTTATTTTTATAAAATTGAATTTCAATTAATTTAATCTTTTCTGATTCATTCCAACAATTCATTGATGCTGGATATGAATATTCTTTGTAAGAAATATCTTTAACTTACATAAGTATATGTCCCATATATGTACACGCATTATAAGGGACTAAGAATATTTCAAATTTATAGTAGAAATATTAAGTGATTAAAATATTTTTACAAACTTAAACATTCCAAAAGAAAATTCAGAGTTTCATTAATAAAAATCCATTCTACCTTGCAGAAATTGATCTCACAGATGTGCAGATCATTGCAGTAAATGTAAGTATTTCTCACTGCTACCCTGTATTTCTTGAAACTCTGTTCTATGCCAGTGAGATACATTGATATCTAAATAATATATTATAATCTGGCTTTGTATGTCACGGGAAAAAAAGTTTGGAAAAAAGTTCTAAATTAAGATTTTGGTAAAGCAAACTAATGTAGCAGCTCTTATAACAATGAGTCATTATACTAGCCTCCAAAGGCTGTGAAACTATATTCCCAGCAGCGGCAGAATCTGTAACCATCTAGCTACTGAGCTTATAGGTACCCAAGCTGACTTGCCCAAAATTATCTAAAAAATATGCTCTAATCATTAGAGAGACCATTTTCCAGGATGAAAAGACTCTTTGTAACGGTCATATTTTCATCTTGTTTTCTGGGTGAAACAGGTATAGTCTTAAGATCACACACCAACTGTGAAAATAGTTTCTTGGCATCTTCAAACAGATTATTCTCAAAATACTGATTTAGTCCCAGGAGATGGGACAACAGCATAACCACACCTCGCCTTTATGAACTCCTCCTTCACTAGGAAAGCAAACAGTGTCTCTTCCATAAGACAGAAAAGTTTTTGATACAAACGTGTTTATATACAGTGTGGGGTGTCTTTGTACAACATACTTTTAAAATGGTTTGGTATTAACATACATAAATCACGAAAGACTTGATTCATACAAATCTGTTTTATTTAAAAAAACCATTAAATTCTGTCATGCCCATTACTGTTGCTATTCCATTGAAGTACAGGAAATATAACAACAGTGACAAGGGAAGAGACAGGAAAATTCTCTCCCTACTTGGAAAGCTCTTCTAATAAGGGAGAAAAAGACTGCTAGTATCCTCCATCCTACACAGCACAGCAAAATCCACGGGAGGGGAAGGAGAAAATAACCTAGTAACCCTGCCTGCATCAGATGAGGGAGGAGCCAAGGGACTGCACCACCCCCTCACAGATTGATTCAACAGATTAAGGGATTCTGTAACTGCATGAAGTAAGGGGGTTACAATGCTGAGAAGTTCCACAGTCTTTTCCATTACATTTTGGGATATAGGAAATTTAAAACAAAACACATGATGAAATTGTTAAAAAAAAAAAAAGCAGCTTTTTTTGGAAGGTAGAAAGAAACATTTAAAAAGTTAAAGGTTGACGACTGAGATTATATGCAATATACAAATAGAATTATTTTAATTCTGGAACTACTTTATGTTTTTGTTTGGGGTTTGGGTTTTTTTTTTTCAAGTAGTCTCTACTGGTCTGTGATTGTTTTGAGATAGCTCAGGAGATTATAAGACAAGCACAACTTATATTAACAGTAACCATTATACCATCCAGCACTTCTGTGCAGATTCCAATATTACATGGGTATGCCAGTTGTGTATTACCAGGGCAAACCATAAAATTACAATTTTTAAACCAGTGCAGTGTGTAAATATTATTTCCACCTTACAGGTTAGGGATGGGGAGAATAAAGCTTGATTTCCACAGGTGCTCACCACTGTAAACTCAATGTGAAAGCACTGGGTCCCCCAGCAACTCAAAGTCACTGGAATTCAGATTGACTAGCCTAAAATCAGTCAAGAAACCTGAGAGAGATACGCAATCAGCAATGCAACCAGTCTAATCCTCCATGCTCTGCTTTAGTGACCAAATAATTCTTCCCACATACTAATGGCCACAATGGGACTTCACACCTTTCACATCTTTCTGTAAACCTACTTGTGTAATTGTATATGGACTAAGTGGTGAAATGTCCAAAATTCTATCGGAACCCGTAAAAGTCAGCTTTAACGTCATTAGAATTTGTCTGTCTTCTAATATCTTTATGTAAATTAAGAATTTCAAAGTTTGGGATAAATCAATTCAGTTCTTCCTTGACTATAGCTCAAGAATCTGTAATAAAAATGATGTATTTTTCTTTTGAGAAAAATAAAGCACTAAATATTTTGACATATTCACATCTTGGAACAGCTGGTTGCCACATTCTGCTTTTTATTCCATGGAAAGAACTGTCAATCCACAGTGAACAATACTATCTTTAAAATCAAAAGAACCTCATTCACATCTTTTTTGCAATTATGATTTAAGCTATCATGGCAAACGCATGGAAGAACAACCATCAGGAAACGATTCCTGACATTGTTTCCTGACAGAGAAATCTTGCCTTTCCTTACGGTTTACAGCTTAGAAGTCAGAATCATTCAGGGTATCAACATGCATTAGATCTAAGAAGCTTACGAATCATCACTCTTTTCCGAGAGAGAAATTTAAAGTCACTTTCCACAGCCACCATTTACTACTGTGATACCTGGTAGAGAGTAATGGAATGTTTTCTCAAACAGTTTTGTCATATACCGTGCAACCAAAATGCTATTCCATCAGATTTTCCCTTCATTGAATAAATATTTAAAAATTTTCAATTTGTTTTTGCAATGTTCATTGGACAATTATCTGCCTTACTGCATAAATATGCAACCAGGCATTTTTCTCATGTTTATTAGATTTATTTCTCTTTAAATGTAGAAAGGAACTCTCTACTTTCATCATGCCTTTTCCTACAGAAAGACACATACCCACACACAGTCCCACCACTCTTGTTCCTCCTCCTTTTTGATCCCGTGTTTCATCCACAAAAAGAAGAATTGAGGCAACCTAACTCAGTACTCTCTTACAGAAGCAATTTAGTACGGTGTAATCACTGGGACGCAGTATCTTGCTAACTGAAAGAGATTTCTTTGTTTTTCTATGGATCATCTGTCCCATATTAAACCACAACCAGCCTCGCATGCAAGCTATTCACTGAGGAAAGGCAGAAAAGACATGTATAATCTCATTAAAATTATACCAAATAGCAAAGCAAATACAAGGTATGTAATTTCTCAAGTCAGTTGCACTGCACAAGACCAAACAGAAACTCTCCATAATTCTCAACTCGTTAAAGTTAAAATTAAGTTTAGTTGGGTTTAACAAACTCATTGATAAACCCTGCAGTCTGTGAGTGATTTCTACTTTTTATTATGGAAAAAAGTTATTTTCAGTAATAAGCATGCCAATTGTAGGCATGCCCTGTTGAAACATGAAATGTTTTCATGATTACAAATACTTGTTTATTGCATAAAACCCATAACATGAATTTAAATACATGGCAATGTTTGAAAGACAGGGATGAAAAATTCCTATGGGATGAAAAAATTAATCAGAAATCACATTTATGGATACAGATACCCACTGAACTCACATATTCGACAATATGGTAGTTCTCATTCTAATGAAATAAAAACAAAACAAAAAAAAGGATGGAGAAGTATCCTCAAATCTGACATATAACAGAGGTGAAGACTAGTGGCTTGATCTAAAATCTACTGAAGCCAGTCAAGCACCAATATTCAACTTCAGCCTGATTTTGGATCAAGGTCCTAGGTCTTTCAAATGAAGCAAATGGACATATGAGTATGAAAGCCTAAACAGAGAATAAAATAATTGAAAGAGCTCACTCTCTACATATTTGTATACACATATATATACCCACAAAACACAGGCTATAATTTCAGTTTACAACAATTTTATTTATTGCAGCATAGCTAAAATCTCTTCTTTAGTTAAAAAAAGGAAAAAGATAAGCGGTGTCTACTACCAAAGTTATACACAGTACTGAAATTATGACTATACTGTAAATCATCACTGCAATTCAAATCAGAGTATGTAACACAGACTATGAACTGAAGAGGAAAAAAAAAAAAAAAAAAAAAGTTGCTTCTATCCCCAGAAGTACTTTCTGAATAGTGGGCATGGTGTTCAGATATGACTTCTTGTAAATGACAGAAATCACGTTTAACACTGAAAGACAAGGTTACTACCCGTGGTAGCCTGTATTACATGGGTATGCCAGCTGTGTATTACCAAGGCAAACCATAAAATAAAAACATACCAAACTTCCCCTGGCTTTTCTTTGGCTAAAAAATCACACCACCACTCTTTTCCAGTCTTTAGCTAAATTAATCAGTTAATAAATCTTAAAACACATCAGTGGTTTTGTGGGATATCAGTATTCTTGTCCACTAGGGCCTCCTTTATTATATTGGCAATAGTATTTCACAACAACCTCTTCTGCAAGAATTGGGAACTATATCTTGAGTTACAAAACAATAAAAGAGCATCAGGGACACACTGTATCTGAATTACATAGCTCTAGGCAGAATTTAGTAGGGCTTCACTCAATTTCATTCATCAATGTGGTAACACAGGTACACTTGAGCACAAAATACACAGAAAGCGGTCATTACACAGAGACCAGTTTCTTTTCTTTTCTTTCCAAACCACTTAAAATTTTTCCCCTGTCTTCCCCCTCCTTTAAAAGTATAAATAGCAATCTACAACGGTTTAAATGCTTTCAAATAGTGGTTGCTTAATAGAACAAGGGTAAAAAACAAACAGAAACTAAACACGAACTATGGAGGAGAAGCTATTTAAAATGTTTGACGTTTCAGTACTACTAGTTCTGAAAGCCCACTGTGAGCTGGGCTTTATAGGCATCATTCACACATCTTTGCATGCACTAGTCAGAACAAGGAAATGAAGGCAGTGCTTACCTGCTTCAGACAGGTCTCTAAGGGAGCTGCTCAGTGCACTTCTTTTCAGCCCCTCCCCAGTAGCATAGCTGTCATCCAGGCAAGCTCTGTTCAGCGTCCCATTGCCAGAATCTTTTTTCAGACTGGAGCATTGAGACATGCTTGGACGCACCACACCCTTCTGTTTTTCTAGCTCAGCTGAAACAAAGAGAATTTTGCAATTCATATTTATTGACTGTAATGGAGGACATGGTAACATCACAATTTCTGTATGTGATCACATATTACTGTGAATAATAGGTAAGAGTTCATTTTGGCACTGTTAAATGCCAGAGAGGAACTTCAACCCTATACTAACAGCTTTATATTACAACATACAGGATAAAAGGCTATTCCTCTTTTGGAAAAACAAAAGATAAAATTTCATGTTTAGACACTCACGTAACTTCCAGCAAAGTATATAAATTTGTACTATGGCTACCTAATTGAGAGAATACAGGAATTTCAACATGGAAATGAAGAAAAATTCAGTGAAATTTATTTGAAGGGCCATCATTGAGAATTTCAGAGTGATGTAAATTATCCCTAAAATTCTTACTGTGATTTATACTACAAATTACAAATCCATCTCTCCTCTGTCCCTTGCTATTTGCAGTTTGTCCAGGCTAAATTTCCACTGCAGCTACACTGCAGTAAATAATAGTCAATGAACTCAGCTGGGGCTTAACGTATCATTGGGATTTTCCTCTTTCTAGAATCAAAGCCATGGAAAAAACCTGCATTATTTTGAACTTTCAAAGAGTTCTAATGGGTTATACACACATTCAAGATTTTCTTATTTTGATTAGCTTGAAAATGCTCTATTATATGTACCTTTGTACTTACACTCTATTCTGTGCTTTTCCATTTCTTGAACCTCTGCAATTGACTCCCTCAAATCATCTGTAAACTTCTTCCTGTCCTGAGGATTTGGTGCATTGAAATTTATTAGTACTTTGATATCTGCTCCTGGAACAGCTGATGTGAGCCGAATACCGTTGGGATAATCTAGAAGAAAGAGTCAAGAAAAACTAAGCTCTGATTATTCCAATTACTTTTCTTTTTATAAAAAACCAACCAAACAAAAAACCCCCCCACAACTGAAGGCTTTTTACTAGTATTATCATATGGGGAACAAAGTCAGAGAAATAAAAGTCTAAAAGCACAGAATTAGAATGAAAATCCCTACGATACATTGGAACTACTTAACTGTCAAGACACCAAATAAGTATTGAAAGATAGTCTTTATACTGCTGTTACCCTTAAGGTACAATGTACAATATAAAAGAAAAATCCTAGGGGAAAAAAAAAAAGAAAGGGCGTAATTTTTGTTTCATGGAGCAGATCCCATTACCTACCTTACTCAATTGTGACCAAAGTTTTGCTGAGTAAAGACTACCTGAATACATCTTAAGTACTAGAAACTGTCTTATACTTTTAACTTAACGTTTGCAGGAAGACAACACACTAGCATGTACAGCTTTTAGTATTTCCTATTAAGTCGTGTCCCTGGACATCCTACTTTCGTTTTTTTTTTTTTTCTAAAAAAAAGTTAAAATTATCTGTGAAATTACATATTGAGGAAGTAAAAAGGGTGGTGGGTTTTTTTTTCCCTCTTTTGGCCCATATTATGGACATCTTCACAATAAAAGGCAGATTTTTCAGCAAACTGTCTTTGCCTCTTTTCTAGCTGCACACCTGAGAATGCAAATTTTAACAGCTCGTCAAAAATATCTCCTGGTTGAGATAAAAGATTCATTTACAGAAAGATAGCTTATAATGAAGATATGTTCTGCTGTAGAAAACAGAGTCAGCCTTTGATTGAAGCACAGACTTGTAGAAACGGGGTGTCAGAAAATCTTAAAATGTGCATTCTAATTTACAATGTCTTCTTTTACTCAACTGCCTGACCTTATTGGTTTGCTAAAGCTCTCAAATATTTACTTAAGTATTCAACCTGAAGTTCAAGTGCTCCCATGTACTAAAAATTCATTCCCAAGAACCAGCAGATGATGTAAGGTAGTCTTTTGCTCAAAGTTATTAAGTTTCAACAATATACAGACTTAAAATACTGAGAAACAAGTGCAAATGCTATGCTTTTTTAAAACCTTAACTTCCAAATCGAATTTGCAACTACAAGCGAAGCAAGTCCATTTGCCATTCTCAAGGTGAAAAAAGGTGCCAACTACCACGAGCTTCAAAGGGTACAGAGGGGAAGGAGAAAGCAAGAATCTGGGGCTTCTGCAAGGGTCTGATACCAAAATCTTGCACAGAAGCAATGTATAGCTGATCTGCCTCTCCTGACCACATGACAATTGCATCTACCTTCCAACAAAGACAGCCGCCTCAAGTTGTCTGCAGCTGCTGTCGTTCAGAATACAGCCAAATGGCCAAAAGTGCAGAGGAGCCTGGTGCTACGCAAGCTAACAGGCGGAGAGCATGGTAAAACAGCACGTACTGTTTTGAACACTGAAACTGGATATGCAGCAAACAGCTCTAGAAAGTGCACCACTTGGGGAAAAAAAAAAAAAAAAGTGTTTATGAAACTGAACAAGGAAACTTGATAACCCCAGAGTCACATGGGCTACCTTACATATGAACAAGGAACAACAGATCTCCACATACTAAACAAACAAAAGTATTTTATTACCAGAGATACTTCTCTACATCTTATTGATTAAGTATCAGGAAATACTGATGTATTTAGTGGTTTCATATACACTCTCTCTAAAGTGATCTGCTTGCTCTTTATATTTTCAGTGATTTTGACTGAAAATGTGAAATATACTTCCCTTATAGACTATTTATTTACTAGAGATAAATGACATTATTCTCCCTTTTGGAGCTCATCCATCCCTCAATGTAATTGACTTCTATTATTAGAAGTCAATTCTTCTATCATCAACGCCAACCATTTTGTTCAACCTCACCAGTAGCCATACCGTACTTTTGTTGCTTCTGCTGTAGTGAATTTTATTCACTTGAACCCAACTGATTCTGACAGCTGCTACACACAGATTTACTGAATAGCATGACGGCTCCAGCCAAAATACCCCAGAGCTTGCTGGGGACAGGGGAAACCAAGAATATGCATTTACAAACCAGAGGGGAAGAATACTTCTCTTTCCCAATTGGAAAATACTGCATACCACCTGACAGGCACCGGTATTAGAAGTACAGTCAGCTCACTGATTCACTGTAGTGAATTCACCTTAGGAGCCCAACTACGTCTACTTAAGTGTCTCAGTTAAAATGCCTCCAGTTCACTGGGACGAATCCAGCCTTTTACTCCTAGTTCCACTATAGATATTTTTAAGTTTATTTGAATAAAGTGTTTCTACTTAGCATGCTTACGTGATTTTTAAAAAAAATTATTTAACTTGACATCAGAGGAATTATATATTCTTCTATTTTTAGTAGAATCCAGGATAGAAATATTTGGCCTTCCTCTCTAAAATGAATTTTATGTCATATAATGTGTGTACAAGAGAGAGAGAATGAATGTGTACGCATATAAATAACCTGCAGGCTACATCGCTGCTATAAGCTCTACAAAAATCTTCCCTTTTGAAATCTCTGGATGCTTTGACTCAATAACAGCGACTTCTTTTGAGTGAGATGAGCATTGGAGCACATTCTCAAGCACAGCGAAAACTAAAAGCTTTCCTCAACACAGAAAAAGCACAGAAAATACTGGATGTCACAGTGAACTGTATCTGATTTATCATGAAGGTCAAGGTTTGGTTTACAAACCATTAAGTCAGGTCAAATAGACTGTCTCTCTATGTACCATACAAACAACTATGCTCTGCTACATTATTACTGATGTTGTCTCTGGGCTTAAAATCTACAGGAGCATTAGCAAACTACTTGCTTTTTGTTGGGTTGTTGTCTGCTGAGACTAATCTTGACAAGCATTAAAGATAAAAAGAATATTGGACTGATGCAGATTACAATTGACATAAACAAAGGTGTCAGAAAATACAAGCTTTAATCCAGACTCTCTGTATTTATATTTGAATGAGTGTACACTACTTAGGCACAAAGTTAAGATAAAAATCAGGAAAATAAATTAAATAGTGCTTTGAATTACACATACCATTATAATAGTTATTATTTATTATCATATATTCAGTTCCAGCTAACTGTACCATTGACTCAGCAACAGATATAACATATTTGTTTCTTTACAAACATTCTATTCTTTACAAGCATTCACAAACAACACATTTGGCTAGATTTGGCTTCTGACTACAACCAAAAAAAAAAAAAAAAAAAAAATCTAACAGCAAGTCCTGTCTATCCCTTTCACTCACACAAGTTTTTATTTTATTTTATTTATAAATAAAATGGTCATCTAAAAAGATAGGAAAGACTTACACTGGTTCTCAAAAAGAAGAACTTGCATTCCATAGAGGGAAAAGGACTGTCGAAAACTGTATGTGACTGAGTTCTTCTTCTTTTGAAAAATCTTGGTCACCTGAAAGGTATCAAATAAACAAAGTTAAATATCCCTTTTACCATATGTGTTTGTGGAAAATTATTGTTCTTAAGAATTAGCATACAAGAAAACATTTTATGCCAAAGCAAGCTATAATCTGCCAGAAAAGATGAACTTGTAATTTTTTCCCTTTTTTTTTTAAAATGCAACTGGTGTATTTAATCTACTACTACTGAAGAAACAAAGCTAGCTTTGAAGCATTGGTATCTCTTAACCAGAAGGTTTAATATTTTATCCAGATACAAAGCCTTTGTGTTCTCTATTCTCCAGAACTCTACTTCTTGAAAGTCCAGAAAAAAAAACAACCTGCATCATATTGTGAGTATCCCCTCCTAGTTGTAAATGTGAACATGCTAGCAAAAATGTAAATATGTTTAAATTTTCCTTTTTAAAAAACTTAGCTGCTACCACACTTTCTTTCACGCTTTTTTCTTACAGGCTGACTACTGGCAGGACATGCCTATGGACCTCTCCATACCTTAGCCCTTATTCTTATGTGCTGTGTGACCTTCCAAGCCTGCTTCACTTCTGTGCACCTCCAAACACTGTCTTACACTACCTCATCCAATGATGCCCCGTTTTCCCTATGATTTGTATAGCACCTGTCTCAATAAAAGCTCTAAGTCTGTGGAAATCTTTACTTTTTGCTACAATAGAAGTAACATACTACTACTTACCATCAATTTTGGGGTTCTCCTAAAGTGTGAATGCAATCATTCTTTCTCTTCAAAACCAAAAGGTTTATTTTTACTAGTTCTTTCTAATTTTAAATTTGGTGATGGCATTTTACTAGAACTGACAAATTTGGTCTGTATTACTCCCAAAACAGTTTGATAAAACTACTGACATCTGAGTAAGTAATAAAAAACGACAAAAAACTTGCAACCCGAAGACAACAATCTTCCATCATTTTATACCCAAGTTCACATTTACAACTAGGAGGTGATACTCACAATCAAAAGGAGTAATTTTTTTTTAATTTACTTCCTCGTTTTAAGGTCTGAAGGTATGCAAAAATTACACACAATAAAATTGTGCATCTGAAGCATACCTTTTTCGTAACAAAACATGAAATATTTAGTTTAGTTCTTAGTTCCCAGGTAACAGCCAAATACATTCCAAACAGAGTGCAACAAATTTTCCTATTTTTAAGAGTAAATCAACCAAATAATTCCAAGCTGTCGCTAGTTTTGTATGTCAGTTTTTCAAAAGACTGGGTCACACTATAAAGTCAACTGTAAAATGTATTTCAACATATCCTATTCCTATTTCAATGAATAGACATGTCTGGTTCATAGAACATCTGGGGAATACAAAGTAGTATGTAATTTTGTTTTTCCACAAGTAACCTGAATTCATTATTCACAGAATAAAGGATGTCTCCGTTTATCCATTAGGGAAATGGGTAAACTGGAGGTAATTTTTGTTCTTTATAGTAAAAGCTATTGCATGAAAGCACTTTCTTACAAAAGAGTGTAGTAATCAATAAAAGGCTTCAGTTTAAAAGCAAATTATTTATAATGAAGAAAACTAAGAAAATTTCAATCTTAATCATCCCAAAATTATTGGAGTACAGACTAACAGGTAATAGATATTTATTTTTAGGAATGCTTATGCAACTTAATGCCACTGATTTTATGGAGATGGGCATTTCTGAATACCTCACTAGAAGTCTATCCACCTGAAAGTACATACCACAAGAAGATCATTAAATAAAAATATTTCTCGCTGGTGCAATCCAAGCTTCTGAGGTTTATTTGGATCTGGAACTTCAAACAGCCTACAGTAGCAAACAAGCCTCCGGTGGGGTAGAGAGAGGACCTATGATAATACCAAAGTTCATGGTTAATATAGCAATATTTAGCCAAGAAAGAGCATCTTTCATACCCAGAGTTTTTTTTTTAATTCTTCAAATATTTTTACCTCTAAGCCCATTAGACTTTTTTATCAAAGGACCGACAACAGAAAAATAAAGATTTATATGCCACAAACTTGCATCAAAATTCTTACATAAAATATTCTCTAACAGCTTGCATTCCTGTATATGGATGCCAATGGAAGTTTTACTGGGGATAGAGTTTTACTTTGTGAAATGATAAAACCTTGAAAGAACTTAAGAGTAAGCAAGTGGGAGCTCAAAGCAAAGGATGTTTGCTTTCCTGAGCATTTTTACATATCTTTATTAGAAGAAAGGATGCAAAGCAGCTTTAGCTTTTGTGAGACTGATACACTGATGTTGTAGATTACGTTTTGTCAGCCACTGAATTAAATCAGTTTGTTCATTCCCCAACATCAAGGAAATGGTGACATCAGGAAAAAGTAAATGCATTTTCAGTCTGGCTTATTTTCTCATGGTGGCAAGAAAACCAAGAATAATTTTCCATTTTCTTATTTGAAATGTCTGCTGAAGCTATCTCCAAAGCTGCTGTTTTCAACCTAGTGAGACTTCATTTCTTTCAAATGCAAATGATGGTATCTTGTCAACAACATTAAAAGAAATCTTTTAAACTTCAAAAATTTGAAGTAGAGAATATTCTTTGGTAACTAGACATATATTTCATTTATATATTATATTTCTTTTTTATTCCTGATTCTGCATGGGAATGACAAGATTTAGTAGGCAAAGAAAAACAGTCGAAGACTGTTAGTGCTGCTTCTTCCTCTACATGAGCAGGGGAAAAAAATGAAAAGAAAAAAAAAAAAAAAGAGGGGAAAAAGAGTTTAGGATTGTTTAGTATTTACTATCTGCCCTTGTTCCTGTTTGGTTATCAAGTCATTTGGTGAGATTCCCGTTTTTCCCCAAAATCCAACAATAACTAAACTAATAGCAGATAAAACAGTAATAGCATTTAATTTATCTATGGCATTAGCTTAATTACCCTTCCTGAACTTGCAAGGAGAAGGTATTTAAGGAAAAATCTGACATGTTCTAAAGGAGCCAGTGTGGTGAAGAATGCTGGAGAAATCAGTGTTTTCTATTTTCAGGCTATTCTGGTAACTGAACAGCTTACATGGGTTCTCAGTGAAAAGTGGCAGGAATAAACGTTGCATGTTCTCATCCTCTCCTACCTCCAGACTTAGTTTCCCCAGCACGTGGCAGTCTGAGATTTGCTACAGTGAGACAACAAAACCCAGGGGTAGTCACTGAACCTATGAACTTGCAAACAACTACAGGGAGCTCTGGTATTGAAATTTAACTACAGCCAATGCTTTCACTCATAGCAATAGATGATCCAGTAAGATTCCCTTCCACCATATTTTATAAAGGTCACATCTTTCAGTTTGTTTTTACAGTCCAGTGGTACTGCTAGACATGCATCCATGAAACAATGACAGGTATTTCACTTAGGAATATGAAGCTAGCTTTGCATGATTTTTATTGTTTACACAGAAAAAGCAAGAAATAGAAGACTGAAAAAAACAAATGAAAGTTTTAAGTTCCTTCTCTGGATTGTCCTTAGTGAAGATGCTAATGCACAGTGCAGTTATAATTGAGAAAAAAAAAAAAATCATTAGGATCAAATTTGTATATTTCAGAGCCCTACATGCACTCCTCTGCTATGAGGTGGTTTCTTTGTTCAAAACTACTAGCACTAATGTTATCAAGAAATTAAAGTAAGTGGAACACTGCATTAGAAGAATAGTTTTAGGATTATTATTGAATATGCCTATAACTTAAATCTGGAATCAATATTTTTCTGTGTTCATCTACCTTTCAGAAGAGAACTGTTAAATTAACCGGCAATATTTTTCTAGAGTATCATTCAATACTGAAATGGACTAGAAAGAATAAACACACCAGGGCCCAGGTGGAAAGGTGAGGTGCAACTGTAATTTTACTTATTTGTTTATTCTTTACTGGCTATCTAATTTCTACAGTGATAATATCATTTGAAATGCATAAAAAGTGTACTAAAAAAAGGTCTAGAAAACTCTTGGCAATAAATTAAGCAGTCTCTGGGAAATATATTTTTAAGAAAATCGTTATACTTTGGAGAGTTATTACTACAACAATAGGAAAATTTTGCTTGAAAGAAGTCCAATTTTTAAAAAAGTTAAAATGTAATAGAATGCATTATTGCCAATTTAAGAAAATGCTGCAGTTAAAATGACTATAAATTTTGAAGGAGTATGAGAGAAATACCTACACAACCAAGTCCATGATGCAGAGATCCAATCTACAGTAGAAAGACATATACAAGTTCGTTAAACTTCAGAGAAACACAGTACTGTATCATAGCAAGTAAATACGTCATGGACTTACTATGACTAAATGCCTATAAAGTAAAAACAAATATTTCTATCAATAAAGACTGTTGACTGTTTCCTAAATTTTATTTCACACAGTTAAAAAGTCTCTCAACAGAAGAATCCTTGAACCTAGGACTCCATTGAGGGCATTGTTTTTTTAATGCCATTTAATTTACAAGGTCAGGATTAGTTTTAGGATTTGAATTGCCACATGCCTGAATAAAAAAAGAACCATTAACAAAAAACATTTCCCACAGAAACCTATATATAAGCCTAAATCCCCAAACAATTACAGAAAATAAGTTTCAAATGAAAGCATAAGTGACTGCAAAATACTGACTTCAGAATATTTATTTCCCTTTTCCTCAAAAATATGTAAAAGCTTTTATTAAGGAAATTTTGCTTTCTCTCTCCTCTGCTCTTTCCAAGAGATCTCCTCAATATTTCCTGATTGCGAAACAGAAGTAAATTCTTCTTTTTTTGGTGGTCCCTCACTCCCTTCCCCCCCTCCATGTTGAGGCTTATCTGAGAAGAGATTACAATTTAAAGCTCTTCAAAAGCAATAGGGAGAATCTTGAGATCCATGCTCTTTTTCTTAACAAAAAATCCCCCAGCCCATCAGTCCCTGCTGCAGTAAAGTTCCCCAGAGCTGATAAAAAAACTGATGTAGGAACTTCAAAAACATGCCAGTCTAGTCTTTTTTTGGCTCTGTTCTGGGCTGGCTTTGTGACTACTACTACGAAGATTTTCAGAAGATGACTCTAGGACTTGAATTCAGGAAGGCTGAGTATCCATTGTCCCTCTCCACATTAGATACCATTGTTAGCATGTAAAATATTGGTCTTAATATATCTGTGTTCACTCAGCTCCTAAAACAAAGGGAAAAATGCTGTGGCCTTCCTTTTCTCTCTCCTTTTCCAACAGATGCTTTGAAGATTAATTTATACAGCAAAGTATTTCAGGATGTTTCCCACAACAAAGCAAGAGGTATCTTTGGATGCTCAAACCCAGCACTAGAATCCCTGGAACCTGATTTCCAGATAAGTTCTGAGACAAAATGACACAATTTCCCCTTACAAATACCAGTTCATAGAGCTAGCTGCAAAGCTGAGAAAGACACTGACGTGAACAGAAGATCGCTATTACTCTTGTAAATTATGGAGATATAACTGATAGTGTAAATGTTGAAATACAATTCTGTACAACATCACTTTAACAAAACACTTCAATTCTCTTGAAACAAACATGAGAACTACCTAGAATGCAGGTATTTCAGTATTGTAAAGCTTCACATAGAGAAAAGAGTTTAAGACTCATAACATCATCACTCATGAATACCAGACTGCAACAACAAAATTGATCTGCACTGTGAATACTCCAAAATTAAAACCAACCTTACAGCAAATTATTATTTTGACAGTTTCTGCCTTTTGCCTTTCATCAACCAATTTATACTTCCAAGCGACACACTTCTGTATTATTCTATACTGTACGTTGCCCTACATCTCCTTAGTAACTGTCAGGCAGCACAAAGTGAACTTACCGGTTTCTTTCCTACTATGAGTTTTTCAACCTTCTGGACTTGGGATACATGATCCTCATTTGTCTTCAGTTCCCGTTTGCGGATTCGCTCATAAATCCCAATCAGCATTTCTCGGGGGATATCCTCACCATCATCCACACCTGCAGAAGCCAACAGTTTCTATTATCAGTCTGGCTCTGAATGATCTAACAGACACTGCTATTTCTCAGCAATGTAGGCTTCTCAGCAAGGAGAGGATAAAAACATGGGCAATCTTTGTTTCCTCTGCTAACAGTAATGCCAACATTGCCTAATTCTGCTGATGTACTTGTTTATGCTGTTTGGTTTTATAGCTGTCAGTACTCTGTCAGCTAAGATCTCCTGTGCTGCTCTTGTGCCTACCTTACCAAAGCAGCAGAAGTTATGTTACTCGTTACTGAAGCACTGATTTTTGTCCAAAAGCTTGCTGCCCCCAATACGCCAAGACGTTGATGGAAATTACACAGGTTTGTTTTTTTGTTTTAAAACTCTAATCTAAAACTAAGCCATAAAAAGGCTAATTTCCTATGTAAATTCTTCTCTTTTTTTCTTTTAAGTTTCCTCTGTTTGGTATCAAAGCTCAAATGAGTTAAACAACCCTTTAGGCACTAAAATCTCCATATGACCTCCTCCTAGGAGTATACCACTGGGAAGAACAACCATTCCATTTTGCCTCTGTCCCAATATTACTCAACACTGCTCATAAAATAATTTCGTACAAGAGAACCTTATGAACACCCAGTAAAATTAATTTAACCAATATTTCCTGTATGATTTAAAAAACAATTAATTTACTCTGGAAAAACAAATCGACAAAATAGCCTAGTTACAGTATTATTGTTTAGCATTGTGTGATTATCCTTGGCATGTCAGTATTCTAACAAATGCCACAGTGTCTTGAATGCTTGATCCTGAATTTTTAATAGCAGTGAAAGGAGTCCAATTTCAATAAGTGACTTAAAGCTGGATTTCCTGGGGACAGAGAGATGCATGTCTATTTTTTTTAAAGAGGTTTTAAAGTAATAAACTCTTATTTCCTATTCAGAAGTCAAAATATTTTGTCACCCAGTTGAACAAACTGCTCACATAAAAAAATACTGTGATAAAATACAGTTTCTTTGCAACTAGAAGCAAGCAAAAATGTCTCTGTTCTGTTCCACACCAGCAAGTCTTCCACAGACCACCCTTTCCGATCCAGTCACTTAAAGTTACAGGCAAGGTAGCCTGTTACAAAAATGCCTACAATAATAAGAAATTCCTGGCATTCGGGCTGGAGCTCAGAGAGAATATACTGCATTTAATACAACAAATATAACTGTAGTATTATGCTAAGAAATATCAGGCCTTTTTTAATCTTTGTGGACTTCATGACAAAATCTCAACACTAAGTTAAATTTTGCTAAGCTGAAACATCTGCTAAACATAGATCATTCATTGCTGTCTTATATAAATCTAAGAGAATAAAATCACCAAACAGGACTTTCATTTTCAAGATCTGAAATTCCAGAACACCACAAGTATTTTGTTTTTACTAGTACTAAAATGAAAGTACCACATGCACACATGAATACAAACTGCCATGCATCTGAGACGCGACAATATATTTTTATATATTAAGCAACTCGATTCTGTTTCTGCCATTCAGCCCACTTTTAGATATCACTGAGAAAATGGCTGTTAAACAATACATTAGTACTTGCTGGTGCCTGCAGTAGAGGGCCTATTCTGCTACCATGCTGCTACATCCATTGTTACCAAAAGAAGAGGGACTGTGCACTAAGTTGTGCTTATTCTGTGCTTAAAAGCAGGGGGAGGAGGAGGAGGAAGAGGAGAGGGTTGCAATGGCTGAGCAGGCAATTTTCCTGGCCTTCGCACAAACACATAGTAATGGAACTGTAGTAAAAGCTGCTTTTTCCTCATGGGCACAAACTACTGTAAAGGAAAAAAAAGGATGGAGACTTCAGCCTCATTTTATTTCTCTAAAATCTGAGTGCTCTTCTGTGACAAAGGGTAAATGCTGTCTGATCCATTCTTCCTTGAGTGCCCCGGAACAACAGGAGGTATCATCTCCTCATGCACGATCTTCCTCCTCAGCTCTACTTAGGCAGAGCTGAGCACTGGCTGAGCTGATACTTCATAAAAATCTGTTCTTCTTCACCAGAAAGAACCAGGATAGAAAGATCCGAGATAGAAATTTGAAAAAATATCTGTATTTTTTTGGCAATCTAATTGCAAGCTTAGGTATGCCATAGCCTGGCAAATAGTTTCTTGATCAGAAAATACACCAATGAAGAAATCAAAATGAAATTTCTGTGCTATTTACCATGCACCCTTCAGGAAGGTTTTGGACTTGGAATATTTTTTTTCCCTACGGAGAATTTAAATCTTTAGTTTATTTCCAATAGTTCTCATCATGGCATAGTGATTTCTGTTCCTTTATATATATACATATATGGGCATAAAAGGACCTGACAAGATAAGAAAAACACTATATGCTTAATTCTGTTTTCACTATTCCAGAAATAACTAAAGCCTGTAAAAATGACAGTAGTTTTAAGTCAGGTGAAATCAGAATCAAGTGCCCTGTATTTTGCCTTTTTCCCAGAAGATACAGTGTCCCTCCAAAGACAGTTACAGGGAAAAGCTTTCATGACCTTCATCATTAGAGTTTGCTTACCCCTTAGATTCTTGACAAAATCTTCTAGCTTCATTTTGCGTTCTGGTTTCACATTTGGGCTGTACATATCTGTGTTTAACAGTATGATGGCAAAAGCTAGAATGAAGATGGTATCAGGATTTCTAAATTGTCTCACAACACCTGGATTGCAGATACAGTATCGTTGGCTGTAAAAAAAGCGAGGAGGGGAAGCTGTCAGAGCTATGAATTACTATTCTAATTCCACCAAATAAACCAACTACTACATTCCAGAGGCTGAGCAAGCTATTATTTACATTCCATACATATATTTAGCTTTCCGTCCACATATTTTCATACGCCAATCCTAGAATATGGAAGGCTTTTGTTTTCTACTACCACTGTAACTTCACTTCGTACAGATTCTGCGCTACAATAACTTCAGTATTTCATTTTTTTCAGTGAGTAATACCTCTAACTCCAGGTAAGAATACAGCATTGATTTTAGCTTACTGCCACATGATGATTTACATCTCATCCTGCCCTGGACAAAGTACGCTTGTGTTAGTATTAATAAGTTAATGCTCTTTATTCCACTATCCTTGAAATGCTTGATGAAAGGTTGAGAGCATATATACTCTAAAATGTAAATGGTCTTATAATTCCACTCACATAAACTATTATATCCAAATACGTTGTTAGAGACATACATTGTTAGAGACATTCAAAAATTCTTGAATATCTTTGCAACTGATGCCAGAAAGAACTTCTAATTGAGAAACCTTACTACATTGATACAAATGACATACATGAACCATACATACATGACATACATGCACCAGCAAATAAAACCTCCTATTTCACACTTAGCAAAACCACCACAAACGACATGCTGTATTTGAAATTGTATGGAGCTCATAAGGACACTGCAAATAATCAGCGAAGTAACTTAGATATGCTCAGCTTTCCCAGTTCTCCAGTTTGACTGTTAGACAACAGCAGGTTTCTGGTGACTGAGTAATTTATTTCAGCATCATACCTAAAAGCTTCAATGAGCCGTTCTACTTTCTGGGCTTCTCCTTGAACACGGATATGAGCCTGAAATTTCCTGAGTGCTTCATCCAGTTCCATTGTTGAGAAGTCCATCTCATCCACAACACAACTAGGATAAAAACATATTGTCATTGTGTCTTTTAATTTCTAACAACACAGTACCAAAGGTAAGATTTCGAGACAAAAAAAAACACCCTTTCAATTTTCCATCTCTTGTAGAGATTCACAGAGTTTTTTGAACTATTCAGCAGCAATTGGAATAATTACAGGTAAGCTGTGAAGGAAGGACTGCAAATAATGGATCAATGAGAATGTGTACATGTAAGCAGGCCCTTTTTTTTTTTTAACAGAAGAACTGCTGGAATGACAAATGTCTGACCAATGTAAGTGACATACCATTGCCAAGAATAATTATTGGTTTTGTGCTTCCAAACAAATCAATTATTACAATGCCTATAATAATAATAAATAGTTTATACTGCTCAAAATATCATATATCCAACAGCCTGCAGCAAGCATAATAATCTGTACAAAATGGCTCTGTGTCTAGGAATGTTCTTACATACGGAGGGAAAAAAAAAAAATCTTGTTTGGATACTCTCTTACTATTACTGTAATTCTCACCTCCTCATCATTTGCCATGTCTTTCAGTTAATATTTATGGAGAAATAATTACTTTCTTGCTCTGAAAATACAGTGCTGACAAAAAATAAAAAAGAAACCAGTGTAATATAATCAACAATGTGAACTCTGTCATTCTAACACTTTGTTTAAAGACTACTTTAAAATCAGAAGCTTACAAATTTCCTTTCTTTAAACTTAGCTTTTAGTTTTTAAATAACCAGACATGAGTCACTGCAAGTAACAGCACTATAATGCAGAAACCACAGAAAAAAAGCACAATCCAGTTTTAAAAGCCTTTTCTTAAATGTATAGCTATACAATGATAAATTAGAGTACCTCACATTTTTCTTCTAGTAACATTGTAGCTAACATAGATTAATACCAAAGCAATTTATTCACTTTGCCTTGAATATTCTTCCCTTTACGCAGAAGCGCGAGGAAACAAACAAACAGGCTTGGCATTTTTCACACCCTTTCCAATCCACACCTAAAAACCTATTATCAGTTCTGCAATAATGTTCAGAGTCTTCCCACCTATTGTAAGTTCTGTAACACTTTCAAAAGCTCTTTTCTCCTTCAAAGGTGTAAAGCACATGTGCAGACAAGTTGGAGTCAAAATGAAGTAATGAGTGCAATTAAGGACCTCCAGAAACATGCTGGCCAACAACACAATGGGGAGGGGTCTTAAACAATCTTTTGTATGAACTATGGAGACAGCAGATAAAACACCATGGTCAATGTTCTTAAGTGGAACCCGTACTTTTCTGCAAAAATTTCAAAATAGTAAACAAAACTTTTCTAGTGGATATGTAATGACAAAAACGGGAACAAGATACTTTAGCTAGGTCATTACAGCGAATGAAAACATGGGAGTAAGAAAGATCAGACACATTTGTTTAGTTTTTGTTAACAATAGTTAACAAAATTATAATTCTTGATAATAATATCATGATCACAATGACAAAGAGAGCATGATTAAATGGACTTTAGTCACTGCAGGAGAACTTGAGTACATATGTACTCCGGGTGAATAAGCCTGTGCCGAACGACCACATCTTCACTGTTACATGTCCCGGGCAGGTAAAAACAAGAAGCAGCTAAGCTTCACCACTTCCAGGGAGGCAGATAATTGAAACTTCTTCCTGGGAACTATCCCCTGCTTACCACCTCTCCACAAAATTTAGGCAAGACGAGTGGAACATACCACTTGCTGGGTCAGCACTGCTACAACCGCCTTGGTTCTCTGCTGTAGCACTTGCCTGTACTCTTGCATATAACTGTGTAGTGTAACGGACCGAAATGATGGAGTCCCATACAGAGCAACAGAATGTCATGCTTTCCCTCTCACTTTTAAGTGTTCTTTATGGTGGTTTTATTTTATTCTTTCTTTGAGTAACTGTACTTTCGTTTTCTAATGCAAAGTGAAGACACAGTAGGAGGTCAGATCCTCAGCTACATCTCTGTTACGTAGAGCACTCCCTGGTCAGGCAGAGAGAGAAAGCTGAGGCTCACTGCAGAACAGCAGCGCTTTGGGAAGCATCTGATGTGCCCCAAATGTTGGCCAGGGCAACAACATCAATGCCAGCTATGCCAGCCCCACGCCACCCAAACAATGCTTTTACACTTGAGCTACCACCAGGTAGCAACTACAGTAGGCCCAGAATGCAGCTCTTGGTCAAAAATTTAGGCTACTCGAATATTTTCTAAGCTCCAGTGAAAAGAAGATTTCAAACAGTTAAAACGCCCTAATTTACAGGATCTGGGAAACTTGAACACAAATCAAAGCAAGTCACTTGAAATTGAATTGTGTAACAGGAAAAGGATCATCTGTTAAAATATCTTTTCTATGTAACAACCTGGAGTTATTATCAGTTCAACAAAATCTACCTCCAATCTGTAAATGTGATATTTAAGATGAAATGCTGTTCTATTGTCTCTTTTAAAGAAAAAATACCTTGTTCCTGTTTGCAGAGAAGGTTCAGAACACTATCAACAGAACTGCACCGCTTACAGGGTGTTCCTTGTGCCAAAGCATAGCTGAAACAGCTTATTTAAGAATAGATTAATTTCAATAAAAGGATTGTTGTGGGGTTGTAGGTAGGTGATTATGACCTTACTCTTAACAATTCACCTCATCACAGATACAGCATCTGGCTTAGCAGAGACACACTTCTACTCACCCATATTCTGCTAGTCTGTTTGAGACAGTGAGGGCAAACAATTTGTTCAAGATCACAAAATGCATCATCTAAGATTATAAATCATCTCGTCCTGGACCTGTACTGTTTTCTTTTAAAAAATTAGAAAATACACACTCTTTGGAAAGTCTTCACGCTAGTCTGACTCATAATTGCAAAATCCAGATGATCATTACAAGTAGCTAATAATGACTCACGCTGAATAAGGATTGCATCAAAACCAAGCCATATTCTGTTGCTCTGTATTGTAAGTCTGGCTGCATGCTTTGTTACAGAGGCTTTTCTATTGCTTTCTGCTGGGTATTGTACTATAAGGCAGCCTTTAACAAGGCACAGGAAAGAAAGAGAAAACCTCTAAAAAAAGGTCTACGGCATATGTACACATGTCATTAGCTGTATTAATACAGTGTTCAAGTTTGCAATTTGAGATACATAAGTTCTGACAGCATAATAGTAAGATCAGGATGACTGTAGAGAGTGTGACCAACATCTTTGCAATATGAAGCCAGTGAGAGCAGACTATAAGAAATATGCAAAGAAAATACAAGGTGTTGGCAGACACTTTGTATCACGATACCATAACCTTAAAATTTTTGCCATGTATCAATATTACATATCAACATTCAGTCCTCAGGAAAGACAGCATCTATAGACTAATGCAAATTTCAGTACAGCTTTCATTATACTCTGGTTAAAACCTGTGGTCAGAATTTTTCCTAGTCTTCCTTAACGGGCAAGATGTAGGGTTTTTTGCTTTCATTCTCAGCATTTTTGTTAAACATCTAACTACATTTTTTATACAATTTCTTGAACAGAACTGGACTAAAATGTATTCATGTTTAGAGATCAGTATATCAGATTAAAAAAAAAAAAGCCCCAAAAGAATACGCGTTTTAAATGAACACCCTCTTAAAATAAAGCAACTTCTTTTTTGGTCTACTCCGTATGTAAGGTATGTAAGGTTTAGAAATTTACGACCAACCTGCTAAAAGTCTAATTTTCTGCTTTGAATTTCTTTGGGTTTTGAAACAGTTTTTGTTTATCTAATCTTTTGGAAAAGAACAGTTTGTATAGATCTTGTCAGCATATGCCTGTACAAGCTGAAATCCCTGTTTATCTAACATCTGAGCCATTTGGCTGTAATAATTATTTTCATGTTCTGTAACTGATGAAGCCTTATGTTGCATATAATATTATTTTGTTTCATTCAGTAAATTATTAGAGAGCCTGAGGAAGAAAAAGACTTCGAAATAACATACTCCAACGCCAATGAAATTAAAACATAAATTTAGAGTAAATGTACATGACTACAGGGAATATAAATCCTTGTAAGTATCTTGTTGGATCAATAACAGAAACAGTAACTTAGCTGGAAAGCAAAGAAATAAATATTTGCTTATGTGCATGTCTTCTTTCTTAACGCTTAGAGTCTGGTCTCCCCCTCCTTCAGAACAAGATCCAGACATAAGCACAAAACATTCAGAGACCATTACTACCTCTAGCTTGATGAAATGTTGTACCTGAACACTAAAAGATGCTTACCTCCTCCCCACACACAATACTCACTCTAATACATCCCGGTTGAACTGTTTTTGTCGATTTCCCAGAAATTCTCCAATCATCTGTCTGCTGAGACCTTTCCTTTGCAGGAGAAAGTGGGCAACACCAACTGGAGTGTCTGGCACAAAACCTCGCTCAATTAGGTACTGGACTCCTTTTTCAGGTTTTCTGAGGAGAAATGAGAATGCAAAACTATTAATTTTCTTCCTGAAGGCACCTGACTAAAATTTTACAATTTTGCCAATCACTTTTGACTAACATACTACTAGTATGTGCTAGTACAGTTTCAGGATAAATGTAACTATCCCGTAGAACACACTGTTCATTGTTAATAGCTTACTAGCTTTGAAACACATCTTTGCATGTTATTACACATTTCCCGGCTCCGTAACCCTTCCAAAGAGAAGCTTTACATGCAAGGCATGAAAGTCAAAACACTTGTCAATGCAAAAGACAAGCCCAACACCAGCTACTAAACGCTCCTGTTGCTGGGAGAGATGTACCTTTCAGAAATGGAACTAAAAAGCTGCCGATGAAAAACAAGAAACAAAGAACACCCCTGACCTCCCACCCCCCCACTGTCAAAAGTTAAACTTATTGAATAAAAACATCTGAAGAGGTACAACTTGCAAGCTGTGAATATAAAAAATAAGGGAAAAAATAAAGTCAGTCACGCAAAAAGAAGCAATTAAAAATAGTGGAGCTCCCATCTAATTTAGATTTTTTTTTTCTTGTCCTTTAACACACCCGTTGCCCCAGATTTCCCTCCCTCAGACAAGCACTTTCATAGTTTCTACAGTGTTTTACATCTCTTTATACATTACCTCCAGATTTAGCTGTAACCATTTTCAGATCTCAAACCAAAGCAAGCCAAAGCTACTCATTTTAACATATTAAGAAGTGTGTGCTGCGGATGGAATTCGTTTCTGGCAATAAATCTACTGCTTATAAAGGCAAATGCTGCTTATATTTTAAAGTGATGTAAAACTTCCCTTACAGCACATATTGTGCACTGCATCCTCCAGCAGTGTGACACAACAGACAACCATAATTTCTTTTAAAGATATTAAAGGGATATCTTTACAGAACCAGTAATCCCATCATCATCTTTACTTTGTAAAGAATTATAATATAATGTCCACCTGTACGAGTGAATGATTTGCAGCAGGCTGGATGACGTTAAAGATATTTCCTTTAAGGCAAGCAAAATCAATTTCAAAGGACAAGGTGACCGTACTATTTTTATACAAGGTTGATCATACAACCATAACCCTTCCTCAGGGTTTTTAATTGCAAATAACATTACTAAATACATCACCATTCAGTTCTCCTACTCTTTCACATTACACTATTATACACTTAATACCCTATTAAGGGTTAGATAGATCAGAGATATATATACAATTTAATCAAAAGTGATTTCTCAAATCTCAATTTCTTGCATCAGGCTTCGTGGCTTTTTTCATCTGAAATAAGATTACACATATGGTCATCTTCTAAATACAATCTTGTAAAATGAATCTCCTTCATACTCAAAAAGTACCCTTTTTCTTGTAAGTAACTGCTATGTTCATATGCTTTTGAGTTGTATTGCAGCATTCTTATCTTTCTGAATTTAAATTCACAGCACGCAACGAAAACAGGAATAGTTTTCTCCATCCCCCTTGTTAGTGAGCTACGTTTGTCCATAAAATTCAGTGATACAAACCCAGGAGAGTTCCTCTCCAGCAACTGTCAAAACAGAAAACAAAGAACACTACCAAAACGCACAACTTGATCCAAAGATCACCTTTACTTGAGATATAGGAAATGCTGGATTGTTACTTATTGTACTAAACCACAACTTGAACTCTTACCACTTCCATAAGCCTGCCCATTTAAAATCATCACAAAGGTGACACACGATTTATTTTGCATCAGTTCCTATGTAGTTGTATAATTTTACATAAGTCAGGGTCTGCTTTTTCACATCAGCAGCTCTGCTTCTGGTTCAGCAATATGAAACCAATTGTTTATTCAAATTTATTCAAATACACTGCAAACCAGGCTACATAAGTCTCCAAAACAGACTTAAAAATCCATTTAACAATACACGGAAAGCCAAAAGCTCTTTTCCCATTGATACTTCCTTCATGCTGAAGTGAAGCATCAGGAAGTTTTGCAGTCTAGGATTATTTGAAAGTAGTCCAATTTGTTACAAAAGTCGTAACATGGAAGCAAGGTAAACGCTGGACTGTAATAACATAAAAATAGTACCTGAAAACCCCGAACTGTCACAATGAAGACTACTTTTTCCCTATTTGATAAATCAAACTGTACTAGCAGTGGCATAAACTTCAGAGTAACAAACCGATAAGAGTCATTTCCAGTGAAGAAACTTTACTTCTTCTAATTCAGGCCCTACCCACTGAATTTGCCAGCTAGAGATCAATAAAATTGTGCCATATCATTTTGAAATCTGTCCACTAAAAACTGTTAACTTTGTTGTTATGTTCCAGAAAAACAGCTGTAAACCTAGAGAATATGACTGACCTCAACTGAAGAGCTACTTGCGGGTTGACCCCAGCGAACAGCCAAGCACCCAGACTAAGCCGGTACAGAGCTACTGCCAAAAATAAAGAACTCAAGAATTAAAGGGCTTCTCTAGAGAATTTCTACTACCTGGTGAGATGAGAACTGTAACTTTCTGTAATGTTACTTTGATGTTTCTTTGAAGGTTCCTATAGTCATCACCATAACAGGGAAAAAGGATTTCTTAGAGCAAGCATTAGCAGGATAATTGTTCTTAATGACAGAACCTATAGCTTCAGATGGTCTTTTGGCACCTCACCCCAAGCAATGACAGTCTACGATAGAGTATATTCTAAAGGACGGCATAAAGGACAAGTAGCCAGAGGCAGGTGGTACCACTCTGTAGCTGTTAGGGTATCACTCCTTGAGCAGGGCAGCCTACACTCTTTTCAGTTTTCCTATTACCAAAATGAATACCGTTTGGCTCACAGGAGAACTCGGAAGGTTAAGGGTTATATGGGAATGTGCACAAATAAAGTTCTAAATAAAATAAGTTTCTGTGGCTAAATGTAGGTATTAAATATCAGAGGAAGAAAAATTTTCTTAGCCAATGCGTATCTCCCTAGCTTCCCATTCAGCTCATAAATCCTAATTTTGTTTTCTGTTCCAGAAGTCTAGCTTGCCAACAAAATTTTCCTCATATTTCTATTTCGATGATCTGAAACCTTGAATTCATTCAATACTCTTGACCAAGAAACTGAATTTAACATG
Organism: Fulmarus glacialis; assembly: GCF_000690835.1. Classification (NCBI taxonomy): domain Eukaryota; kingdom Metazoa; phylum Chordata; class Aves; order Procellariiformes; family Procellariidae; genus Fulmarus; species Fulmarus glacialis. The sequence goes on along the minus strand of NW_009198751.1, from coordinate 3,067 downwards.
AACTAAATTTTATCAAACAGCTTATTGGAAGAACAATCTCCCTTTTTTTTTTTTTTAATCCCCTTGCAAGCTAGGGAGGTTCAGGGGGTTTTATTGCTGTTGTACGCTCCCTCCCATGCCCACACCAGGTGTGACATTATCTTATTCAACAGGAAAAGTACTTAATAGAAAATGGTGACTTTGTAAGAGCGTTCCGAAGTGCTGTACTTCCAATGAAATTTTACTTAAAAAAGTGAAGCTAACAACAGGTTAAGAGAAAAAAATGTACACAAGGGCACCTTCCCCCTCTGTCTTTAAACACAAGCAATATTTTCCCTCTTTTCAAATTCAGAGAAATTGAAGAACTAAACAGGTTCACGGAAATTTAAGTCACCCCCAACATCACAAATTTCAAAGATTACTAAGCATGAAGGAATTGCCTCTTAAATGCACCAAGAGGACATGTAGGTTGTGGTGTTGACTATCAGCAAACTACCGGAAACGCATTTGCTCCTTCCCAATGAAAGGCAAAAAATACCAGGTAGCTGACAGGGTTTCTGGGAGGGCAGGTTTTGACAACACAAGCAAACAGGGATTCTACTGCTGGCAAAACCAGCTGTTTTAAATTGGACAAACTTTCTTTTTCACCAAACCCTAATTTTCCTAATGTGTATGACTGGATGCAGAAGGCAGTGGGACATGAAAGGGTCATGGATTTAACATGACATAGGATATCTGACATAAATTATCCTCATTTCTGCCTACTCAGAATTGAGCGTAGACCGTTTTGTACTTACAACTAAGAGTCTTTCGTGATTAGGAAAATTCCCAGTGATGGCTTGTTAATTACACCTACCAATAACAGGGAAGATGAGAAGCCTATAAATAGCAATCATGGAAGCTGCATAAGCAGAGCATTTCTTTTCAGATTTGAATACATTAACTAATACCAAAATACACTCTCTAAAGCTAGCACCTTATATAGCTGATGATATACATATTCAGAGAACTTTTGATATTTACAGGATTGCTTCCAAAATAAAGCTTAAAAATGTCTCTCTCAAAAAAACCCCCAACCAAAACAAATCAAAAGGAATCTACTGAAAGGAAGGGCTGGGGGGGTGGGGGGTGGGGAGGGAAATCAACTTACACAAATAGATGTGCAAAAACATATTTACATGAGATTCTCAGGTGTTGCATAAAGGGCTAAGGAATTTGCTAGAAGCTGATTAATAACAAGACCTTTAGGATGGTTTAAAGTGACTTAGGGGAAAAACATTGATGGAGAAAGTTATGCAGACTTCAAAATAACAGATCAAAACAGTATATTTTAATAAGCACGCTTCTTAGAGAGTACTGGCCATATCCAGTAAAAATGTTGTCTTTGTGTGTTTCTGAAGACAGGTTGGATCCTGCAGGAACTTTTGGAAACTGACATCTCTAAGAGGAAGCAAATTCCAGGAACCAAGAGTGCAAAATCACACACACAACAGTTAAAAAACCAAAGAGCAAAAAACCTCAAACCCCAACCCGCCTAAAACCCATTCCCTCTAAAGCCAAGACAACAGTAAATCCCTGCACATTACTGCTGTCTCCTCTAGTCAGTATCATGCCTTTCCTTCCTAGACGTAATACTAACTAGAAGGAGATGGCTTATTTACTCAGCAAGTTCTACGTGCAGTACTGAAAGCGTAAATTCAGTGGAAGTTCATATAACTTGCTGACATTTGTGTAGATCTCATTAGAGTGGTGGTTTGTTGGGGGTTTATAGCTTGTGAAGCTGAGGAGGCGTCGGGTTTTTTTCCTTTAACAGCTATGCAGGCTGAATCTGGAAAAGTCACAAATAGGTCTGTGTTTAGGAGTTTTGCTAATGTAAGTGATGTACGAGGCTCTCCTAAGAATAAGCTCTCCTTTGGAGTATGGGGTAGAAGAGAAAAGAAGAACAATAAATAGGGTAATAATATCAAAGTTGGTACATTCCTGAGAGAAGTGTCCCTTATCCAAGTTAGCAATATATAGAAAGAAAAAAAAAAGTATTTTTTTTATTAGACTAAAACCTGCATGTATATCAGAAGCACAGTATCTTTAGAAAAATACTGCATTCCTAATATTTCTATTGTCATGAGCAAATTGGTAAGGAGAGCAGTGATCCAGACATCTATAATTCTGAATGTGTCATTAATTGTCTCAGTTAACTTTCACCTGGTCGGAGGAACCACTGACAAACAACTTTAGGATACATGTTATTACAATCATTTACACCATGTGAGAATATCATCAACCTGCAAAGATAATCACCAACTAGCTGTTGCAGAAAATGTGGGTTGCCAGTGATAAAAAACAGCCCTAAAGCTCCATGAATTACTAAATATGGACTGTAAAAATCACATAATTCCAGTCCCTGGTTTGATATTTCCTCTGCTTGAATTCTGTTCTCAAGATCTGCCGGAGTTTGAGAAAGCAGGAAAGCCACGGTCAGAAACAGCTCCTCCTTTGAAGAGGGGAAGGGTAACAGCATCTGCTGACTGACTTCCAAGTCACTTCACGGCAAAGCTGTCGGCAGCTGTGCTCACACAACCCAACCGGTAGCGTAGGAGCAGGGACAGACATACCGATTGCTGTTTAAGCCACAAAAGGAAACACGGTTAGAAACACACCACCTTATGCTGTTGTTGGACGTAAAGTAACACCAGATTCCAAAGGTTAGTGGTACTTGGGAAATAAGGCTTTGTACTGCCTAGATATTCAAAATGTTATCTTTAAAATTGTAGGAAATACTATTTTTGCAAAAACACTGCAGTGAATTTGAAAAGTGAATTTGGTAGAGGAAAAGCTTTTAGTCAGATTCTAGATGGTAAGAAAGAGATCAGCACAAACTTAGCATTTACTGTTATCTACTAGACTTACTGGTACAGCCAGTCTTACTGCAAAAAAACCACATTAAACCTAAGCGCTGTGGTTAGATGAGCACTTCAGTGGCAGTGCCAGCACTGGCATCAGCCTCTTCTCTCATCCCTGTTGCTGGTTTAGGACTTCCTGACAAACTGAACTAGGAGAAAAAGGAAACATGGTGGGATGAGTCTCACGA
>NW_009198750.1:4001-4304 GCF_000690835.1 Fulmarus glacialis | reverse complement strand
CCTCCCCGGCTGCATGCCATCCACCTGCCTGGGCTGAGCTCGGCGCCTGGGGATCCTCCAACTGCATCCCCCATGCGGGGGCCTGGATGCGGCCCAGGGACGGCGAGATCCGGCTGCAGGGATGTGCTCCGACAGCGGGGCTGAGCCGCAGGCTGCGGGGCAGTGGAGTTAGTCCCCTCTACCTGGGCAAGTGTCACCAAGTCGGTGGTGCTAACAGCATTGTTGTCCTACCCAGGCTTGCCTTGTGGACTAAATCTTTAACCAGAGCAAGGGTTTAACTTTATCAGTGGCTGGGAAAACAAT
>NW_009198750.1:3391-3644 GCF_000690835.1 Fulmarus glacialis | reverse complement strand
CCACTGGCATCACAGTCCCCCCGCCAGCCCTGCCAGCTCCCCAGTCCTGGAAAGACTTCCACAACCCCTGCCCAGAACAGGATGATTGATTACCATTATTAAGGCCAGAGAACAGTTTCTGTGACACCCAGGTGGTTCAAGAGCAATTAGTCACCCTCTGGCGAGGGGGGGCCAGGCTGCCCCTCTGTCCCTGCCAAGGTGGGAGCCCTCCGCCACCTGAGCGAGGGTCCGAGTCCGAGGTGGCTCCTGCCAC
>NW_009198750.1:2399-2667 GCF_000690835.1 Fulmarus glacialis | reverse complement strand
GCTCAGAGCCAGCTCAGCCTGGCAGTGGTGGTGAACTTGAGCACCATGCCTGCAAATGCAGCACTGCTTGAGCTGGCTGTGCCCTTCAGCCTGGGGCAGCCACCCTGCTCCTGCTGCCTGGGGGCTGGGTCCCCCCAGCTCCCCTCCTTTCCTGCCCACTGCAGCCCTGCTGCACCCCTACTCCCCTCCTGGCACCCCATGGTGAGGGGACAAGTCCAAGTTTGGGAGCCCGGGCTTGGGGCTTCCCTGGCAGCTGCTTTCCTCTCGC
>NW_009198750.1:1211-2234 GCF_000690835.1 Fulmarus glacialis | reverse complement strand
CACCCTGCCCACAGCCACTGCCGTGTCCCCAGGGACAGGCACTCCCCGCAAGGCAGGGGAGAGCGGAGTCTGAGCTGCCAACGTCCTGCTTTCCGGCACACAACCAGGCTGGCGCCCTGCGCCCCAGGGACATGGCTGTGTGCTGTCACACCCCATGGGTGGACGCTATCCAAATGCCTGCACGTCCAGGATATGAATCACCCTGGACAGGAGTGCAGCAGCCGCTCCTGGACAACCCGAGCTGCCCGGCAGGCTGCTCTGGCAGCCAGGCTGTGCTGGTGCCAAACCACTTGCAGGTCAGCAGGCAGGTTGCAGGCAGCAGTGCCTGCCCCGCTCCACTGCCACCTTGCAGATCAGCCCCAGGCATGGCAAGTCCCCAGCGTGGCACGTGTTTCCCTTCCCCTTGCACAGCCCTGCTCCCGCGGTGCCGAGGCACGGCACAGCGGCGCCCGGCCAGGGCAATGCCTAACCTTGACCTGACCTCCTGGCGACAAGCCGACCCTGCCCGGCTGTCCCCCTGCGCCCCTGGCCACGAGCACGTTCCACCAGGCCAGCCAGAGCATTCCTCCCAGGAGAGCCTGTCCTTGCTGGGCTATTTAAAGGCACACCGGTGCCCTTTATTCCCCCTCGTGTTTAGTCTGGAAGAGCCCCGTACCCTCTGGTGACTTCAAGGGGGCACTTCCAGGCTTGGGGCAGCAGTGGGTGCAACGAGTTTGGGTGGAATCATGGGAGAACTGAGGGATGTCGGCACCCTGTGTCCTGCAGCCAAGTACTAGGGCATGTCCTGGGGATAGACCCCATGGGGAAGGTCCCATGGCCATCAAGACTGCGAGCAGGACTGGTGGGTACTGCAGAGCCCAGCTCACCCCTTAGGGTCCAGAAACCGAAGGAGCTGCACAAGGTAATTCCCTTCTTCCTAGTGGGGACGTCCACAGCACACTCCAGCCACCGCCGGGACCTCGGAGTAGGCAGGACACCAGTGCCACTGCCACTGGGTAGGGAGCTGGTACTGGCTGGCTCCGA
>NW_009198750.1:632-1159 GCF_000690835.1 Fulmarus glacialis | reverse complement strand
AGCCGGTGCCTGACACAAGCAGCGTGTCCCCAGCGTGCTGCCACCTCCTGCAGAGCACTGGTGTGTGGCTCACGTACATCTCCCGGTGCGATGTGCATGGGCTGTTTCCACCTTGTCCTTCATGCCCATCAACCCTTGCAAGCGCTGGTAGATGGACGTTTGATGGGTAGAGTGGTGGCCCAGGAGAGGCAGCGGGGGTCTAGGACACCTCACAACAGCCTGCACCCTCCGTGCCGGCTGCAGGCAGTACAAAGAGCTCCTTCTGACCAGCACTGACACACAGGCAGCACTGGGGGTGGCTGGAGGAAGGCAAAGCGGAGCTGTTGTTTCAGAGCACATGAAATCCAGAGTCCTGATGAGTGGGATAGAGAAAGCCCAACCGGTTTTATAAGCTGCCTATCAAGTCCTGCCCACCCCAGGTCTCCTTCCAGCAGGCAGATCAGGGCAGAGGCAGCAGCAGTTTCTTGGCGCTCCTTGTCCTGCTGTCACCTTTCACCCTCTGAAGGGTCCCAGGTACCCACGGGCTG
>NW_009198750.1:0-448 GCF_000690835.1 Fulmarus glacialis | reverse complement strand
CCCTGCCACTGGGGGGCCGGGGCTGGGCGGGCGAGCCTCAGAAACACAGCTCCTGCCCAGCGGTCCTCGTCCCCCCATCCGGCCCACTTTCCCGTCCTGAGGAGCCCATTGGCCTTTCCCCAAGCTGGGAGCATCCCCAGGCAATGTCCCCAGCTCCGGCGCTGCCGTCTTCTCCCAGGCTTTGTGTGGGTGAGCATTTGCTCGGGGCTTTCAATGGCACCTGGGCGGAGGCAGCAAGCCCCCAGCCTCCCCGCAGATAAAGCCCCAGGACCCTGCAGGTACAAAGGAGGGTGAGCCCCACAGGCAGCTCTACCCCAAACCAGGCACCTGGAACCACGTGTGGGGTGCACAGTGAAAGCAGCGTCAGGCCTGTCCCCACCCGCCTGGCACCCACCCCATCCCTCCCCACACGGTGCAAGCTTGGGTGAGGACATGCCACCTCTGCTTC
>NW_009198749.1:39017-54602 GCF_000690835.1 Fulmarus glacialis | reverse complement strand
TACAGTTGGCCTCGGCCCATCAATCCAGATCTCTCTAACAGAGAACTTTTGTAATTTTGATATGTATCCGTACCTTTAAATTAAATTTTAGGCAACTGATCATGAATCAAATGACTGCTTTTACAAGACCAAGCATTACATTTGAATTATATTCCTAATTTTCTCCTATTTCTTTTATACTATATTTACTTTAGAAAAAAATAGATGTAAGGTTATCCAGCATCTCATGATATCATTGTAGCAAAAGAACTTTGGAATAGGCTCAACCTTGTCCTTCAAATGTACCTTTCTGGGAACGGGCATGTTGTCATGCAGCAGTAAAACAACTACTGCCTGTGCTATATTCTCTGCTTTCTCAGGTGGGTAATAAGAAATGGAATTTAGATTCTACAAATATGTGTGTAAATAACATTTTGCTATTGGTGGAGGACAAACACGTATGATTAACCTTGCCAAGGTCAGAATTCCTTCCCCTCACTGTCTCTGAGACTCATAGTCTATCCCCGAAAGATCACAAGTCAAAGAAAAACAACCCTTTCATTTCAGATGGATTTAAACATTTTTCATTTTTTCTTTTTTCAAAGTATATCTTTAGTGTGATATGACACCCCACTCAAATCCCTCAAAGACAAAGTAAAACATCAGCGTTATAGTAGAGGTTTCTCTTCAGTCACTGTCTCTTTCTTCCTGTGAGATCTGTAGGGATAGTGTAAAGCAATAGGAGAACCGATATATCTAAGGGTCTGGCTCAAAGCCAAGAATAAAAATGAGTTCAACAAAAATCTCTCTATGTAGCATCTGAAGCAACGCCATGGATAAAAATACATTCCTAGAGAAAATGTCTTCCTAGTTGTTTAAAATATATGGCAGTCCAGCCAGCATGCCAAGCAAGATTTTGAAGTATTTTTCTGCACTGCACTGCACAGTGCATTTCCAGCGCTGACTGGAAGTGATTTCCTAACTGGCACGAGATCTGCATACACATTTTTCAGACTGAAGACTGCATTGTAGAACACAGTAGAGTGCAAATCGCTCAAGGTAGCACCAACTATTGTATTTCAGCAAACGTGTCAACTCTGCAACATCTCTGCCAGCCCAGTGCTTGGACCTTCTTTTACAGGAAGGATGAAGTCTCTAAAATTCCCTGGGTGTATACTGAGACAAAACAAAAAGATGAAAATCAATCAGATTTCACTTCCAAAGTTTATTAAAGACCAGTAATTTACTCTTGTTCACCCACCCCCACCCCCATTATTCTCTTATTTTTTGTCTCGTTCAAGTCATAAATTGCAGTAAGGCTAAATAATTTTCTTTCTATGCTGTATCCTTCACACAGAGAAATTTGGGGTTGATGGGTCTTAAGAGAAGATTGTTTTTATGATGTATAGTTAACCTGCCTCAGAGAAAATCAAGTACTATGACCAAATAATTCAAAATAAGTAAATTAGTATCTGTACTTCAGTGTATGCTATAAATACCTCCATCAGATGAGAATGCATTCCTGTTGAACCAAAGATTTTAATAAGAAAGCTTCATTGTTTTCTAGACAAGCAAAATGCAGTACAAGTAAAAAGTGAATTTAGAGGAAAGTGAGTGTCTTCTGAAGGTCAAGAGTTGTGATATGAATAATTAGGTAGCAATTGTTCAACAACACAGTTAATTTAAAAATATGACTAAATACCTATCTTTTTTTTTTAATAATCACATTTTCATTTTTGTCTTCCTCATCATAAAATTTTTCAAAATCTTAATTATTATGGGAGACTATTAACTACATTGAAAGTATCTGATTACTTTATACTCTGATATGGTGTGGTTTTGCTACAGAAGATACTCTCTGTATTCTGTTCAGGGTTTAAAATGTTCACTGTTTGCAGCTTCTTAAAGCAATATGAAAATATTCCTAGACCTCTTTCTCAATAGCACGTGGCATTGTCAGAAATGGGTAGCTGTGCTGGTTTTAGGTACCAGGCATCACTTATTGTCCGCTTATTACTCAGTGTCACTATAAAACTTTTGCAAAGTCTAACAATTTATCCTCATTTCTAATGTGTTTACCAACTTCCCCACCCCCAGATTTTATGTAGATCCTTAAGAATAGTGTTTGTGCCAAGGACTATTCATAGAACTCATCACATCTGTACAGGTAGCTTGCCCACTCACAGCAATGATGCCTCTACCTAGGCAAAAGGAGAAGTTGAAGCCACAAGCAGCTTTTCTGAAATATCCAGCACTGACCACTCACAGAAACCAGATGCTAAATAAACAGACTAGTGGTCTGCCTCAGCATAGTGGCTTGTATTTGCAGATCCACCTTTGTCAATGAGGATTCAGCCTGTTTTGAATCCTTTGCTCCACCTGCATACAGCACACCAGCTGATACAACACTCTTGGAAATGTTTGCTTGAAATGGACTGATCAATAATGGAAGAAAAAGTTCACTTTCCCTCAGATAAAAACATAAGAACAGCATCACACTTTTACTTCATACAGCTAAGCTCTCGGAGTATTTTTCTGTCTTTTCAAGGCTTGTCAAATGCTGGTAGTGGAGACAATGCTCAGGTATAAATACAGAATGAGTCAGTTCTCACGATCTTTTGATTTGCGTGGTTGAAGTTCAATTTCTACAACTTATGTACTCTGTGAAAGAATAACACAGCAGTAGAAAAGAGACCCTGGAGTTTCTGTCTGAATGGCAACTCAAGATCAATTTGTTCACTTGGCCACCTGACTGAGAAGCCCCTTTATTTATTTGTTTTTATCTGAGAAGCATCTCTCATATGGCCTCTGGGGAATGCCTAAAAAGTAAAAAAAACCGTGTTCTTGTTCTGATAATTGAAGCAAGGCCGCTGAATTTTAAGGACCTGTACTAATGTACAGGAGCAAAAGAGGTAGGTACAATTTATGCAGGTACAATTAGTTGATCTGCGTGTCTGAAGACTGGTTCACAAGTGAACTATGCAACTCACTAAAAAGCAGTTCCGTAACATTTTAGGTACTGCAGCTGCTATGCTGATTTTGGGTAACACCAACATTTTACTGTGTATTAATTGGCCAAAATATCGTTGTGAAACTTCATTAAAACCACAAAATCAATAATCTCAAACTCTGAAGAAGAAAGGAGCTGCAGATATCTCTCTCCTGAGAGAATTGTCTCCACTTTCCAGATGTTCTCATGCACGAATTGATAAGGAAATAATCCAAGTTTGCATCACCTGCCAAGGCAGCCCCTAAGAAATAAAGACCATTCTGTATTTTTAAACTGTATTCAGTACAGTTGTAAAGTTGCAGAAATTTGATCAGGATCCAAAAAGAAAACCAACTAACAAATCTTCCCTCCCTACTATTTGGCATTACTGACATAGTCTAATTCAGCTTTCTTACTCTTGAAATCACAAAAACCCACTGAAACTCATTTACAGTTCTTGGTCTAACAGAAGTTTTCCCATGTCACAAAAGCTGGAAATTTCAAACTTTAAAAATATTACTACTGGCATGGTTTTCCTTCCTTATACTGGGGTGTGAATTATGTCTATCACTTATGTTTGATATTTTTTCTTTCTTCTTTTTTTTTTCTTTTAAAGGAATTGGGAAAGGTCATTTTGTAGCTTTTACGTGCTTTCTCGGGTCTGAAGAGCTAGAACACATATTCACACATACAGAGAAAAAACATCCTGGATGTCATTTGTATAATTTCAATTTACCACTAAGTGCTAGAAGGAAAGAAGAAACAGCAGTAAGGTACCACGGAAGTGCAAAAATGAATCTGCTTCATCAAAATACATTTTGCAGTGAAAGTGACTGCAAGATTTTCCACACCATATTTTTGCATAATCATTCTGGTGGTGTTACTCTCTAATCAGCACAGTCAGTAGTGGGAGAAGACACAGACTGTCAGGCCCTCTGCTTGCTTTCCCAAACTTCCATCTCAACCCCAATTTACCTGCAGACAGCCTTGTTAAGGCAGCGTATCACCTGAGCCCAACTTGAAAAGCGGGTTGGCAGAGGTGCTGGTGGAAATGGGAACCACAAGGGACTCATGTCAGCCAGAGCAAGGAAATGAAACAACCCACCCTTTTTGGAAAAGAAACCCACTGCCCTTTGTTTTTCCTTCTAGCGCTGTTTTATTAGAATGTGAAACACTTTACTATCACATGGTAACTTTAAAAAATGAAAAGTCAGGTCTACTGAGTACGGATGAAAGGATGAAAGAATGTGAAAAAAAAAAAAAAAGGGTTGAAAGGTAGTCTGCCTTGTGGATCCTTGGAAGATAAGTAGCTCCTTATACTCTGGCTTTCTAGTCTAGAGAAGGTCTCTGGGTTCCAGTGCTGGAGCAGTCCTCACACAGTTTCCTCCAGGTCTCAGAGGTGCTTTGGTATGAATCTGTTGGATGTAAAAACTGGATGCAGAGATGTGCTCTTTTCCTGATGGTTCCTGCAAAACAGATCACAGCAGTTAGCAGTACCTAACAGGACACCTGCCATCCTTTTGGCTGAACTGGCTTTGAGCAAGTGTAGTATGATGTGCACAGAGAGAGACAAGAAGTACACAGTCCTACCTGCGTGTACCAGCGCAGACAGCTCTGCGTTGCTGTGGCCCTCGCAAACGCATGGAGCTGCAGTTGCTGAAGAAGATATCTGTGGGAAATCTGTTTGTGCCAGAGTAAGTGAGAAGGAGGATATGCTCCAGAAGGTAGATCTAACATGCTGTCCAACACTGCAGGGATGAGTATATTGGTCATAAGATTAATATCAACCTGCAGGTGTCACCACTGAATTCTCAAGTGTCTTGAGTAGGAAAATATGTAGAACTTCATGGCAAAGCCAAAGGCAGGTGTGTTATCTTGTCTGATCCACAGGTGTGGATTTTTAAGCTGAATTTAATCTCATTATTAGGAATGATGGACAAAACGAAAGAAGCGTCTGCTGTAGAAGAGACGTAGTTGTGTGAAGGTATTCAAACTGCCCATACAAGATGTGAGTGAGGAGTAATCCTACCTTTTCGACAAACCAGCTGGTTACACATATTATTTCAGAAATTATGCTTCAAAACAGCATTTCAAAAGGTGCTAAGATGGTTCTAATAAGTGCATAATAATAAAATTTCCTTCTCTCGTTGTTGCAGAGGGCAGTATAACACCACATTGTTAGTACTTAGTAGTGTAGCTTCACAAAAAGTTCTGAAAAAAAAATGTAAGCAAATGGAAATGCCATTTCCCTGACTTCAGATGATGCTAAAATATTTCTAGGTTTAATTCAGATATATACTCTGAGAGAAGATAACAGTGCAGAAAGCAGCATTGCAGTGTACTATTTTGCCTGGAACCATAGCTTTGACTTTATGCAACTTGCTCCTCAAGAAACACATTTCACCCTTCTTTGCGGAGTTAGTACTTAAAAGGCCCTAGAAAGAGCAGTTATTTATTTATTCCAATAAAGACAAGGAGAAATGCATAGCAAGGGAAGAGGGAAAACCTATTCACATTGTCCTTGCTTCCTTGTGTTGTTATTACAAGCTGAAGAGGCAGTGTTGTCGTCAGTTCCACCAAATCACATGTGCGTGTATCGTGCTGGTCAGGGAGTCAAAACTGACATTTCCAAAGTTTGTTATCTGTTTTCAGGTCCAGATATAAAATAACTATACATTCACAGCTCCAGTGTCTCTTCAGCCTGTCTCCTAGACCACAGAGCACACTGGTAAGGCTAGTACACCGTTTCATACGCGCAAGGTGTATTACTGAGGTACACAGGAGAGGGACCACAAGTAACTACAAATCATATAGGCCCTTTTGAAACAGGCACATGACGTAATGCTTGTCCCAAACTAGACGTGATGTGGTGCTTCGTGAGACTCGCAGGTCCTCATACAGCAGCCACAAGGTCTCAGATTGCCAGATACGACCAAGGACCTGGGTCAGAGCAAGGCAGGTATGTTAACCATGTGCGGCTGCAGCTGCACACATGCCTTCTGAGGGCTGTGCTTGAACATGCTTGTCTGCGGACAGGGACAAGAAGCAATGTGGGACTGCTCGGTGCCTGACTGCTGTACTCAAAAAACTATTTGGGTTTTTTTGAGGGATCTTTCTCTCTCTCTCTCACTTTCATATCTACATCTAATCTATGTGTATAATCTCTCAGAAAACCTAATAATGATGCTGCATTGTATATATATATAATATGAATCATTTAGAAACTCTCTTCTAGGTTTTTCTAGTCTGTTTTAGGGAAGCCATCAGACCACTGAAAGCAGCAGAAGCTAGCAATGCAGAAAACCTATCTAGAGGTAAAACATGACCACTGAGTTTGCATGTATTTGCAGTCTATGTGGAGGACAGAGGGAGAAGGAATATATTTTCCCTTATAGCACCCTTGTGAAGCAGACTTTGCTGCCTGCTTTTTCCAAGGGAAGTCAACCCTCTGCCTAACAAAGCAGCTATCATAACATATAGATAAGACTGTTAAGATATCATATCTTGACATGATATGATTAAGATAAATTAGTCATATCTTGAGGACTGTGTATCAGCAGTAAAAGAAGAATAGTCATAAATATAACTCCACCTGTGACTGAATAAATATCTTTATCACTCCTTCAGCACAGGGATTTAGGCAATGCTTTTTCCATATGGGTCTAGGTGCACAGTCAAGGGTCTCAATGCTTTTTTCCTTCTGTGCACCAGGGGAAAAAAAAAAAAGAAGTATTCTGCCTGTGCTTTTCACTATAAATGACATACTTCAAAGACTCCTTCAGATTTTAAATTGTGAACTGGATATGAAGTAGAAAGGATACTGCAGATAGAAAAGTGACTGAAAAGAGAAATCCAAATATTTTAGAAAATTACCACACATAACTGCTTCTCACTATTTAATACTTCCTTTTAAACAGTTTTACTTTGGTCTAAACAGATGGTAATTCTCAAAGGCATGATATTGAACTTGCACTTGCTATAAGTCTTTGCTTAGATAAAAAAGGTTTTTTATGTTGGAAAGAAAGAATTGTTCTGCTTTCCCAGTTATAAACTCAACAGATCTTTCAGTGATTTCTTTCCACATAAAGTGATGCTTATACATGCCATTTAATAGTGTCTTTATATTTGGTGTATTCAAAGACTGTCAATTTTACAGTAATGGAAAATACATAAACTTCAAGTAGAATTAAAAAGAGTGAGAGAAAATGAAATTGTATATTGAAAAATCAAGCTGTTCATAAACAACATTCAGTCTCCAGAGATCCAGAAGTGCCTCACAGGTACCAGAGTCAATATTAAGGCAATCATGATGATTGCATCAGATAATTTTTTTGTTTATTAAATGGAGAAGGAGATTGAACTCCTTTTAGGAAGTAAATAGGTGTCTGAGAGGAAAGTTTGATTTTTTCTTTTTTTTTGTACATAGTAGCCCAAAGCTGCCTCAGACCTGAGGTTTTTCTAAAAGGAGCTACAAGAATTAGATGACCAGCTGCTCTGATATGTCAGGAGGGATCAAGCTTCCCTGGGTATCTCTGAAAATCCCAGCTTGGAGACTTACAGTAGGTAGTGGAAGACGTGTCTGATTTCCTTCCTTTGAAGTGAACTTTTGTTTATGAAAATATTACATTTTAGTGTATTAAATTACAAATTAAAAGAAAATATAGAACCTGGGAAGATTCAGGATTAAAAACTAGGAGTACCTCCCTAAATGAAGGGCTTGCAGAGTCTTATAATCAGAACTCATCCAAAAAGTCTTAAATACACTTTTATCTAAATTTTTTTGAACATTAAAATTTTGTAAATAGTCAATACTTTGGGAAAACTGCTTCCCCATTCAAGTATGAAAATACAGACCTCTCTACATTTTTGTTCTTACACTAAACAGAAGGGGCACGTATGCAAAACAAGTAACTGAAATTGCAACTAAAGAACATAGCTTTTTAAAAATTTGCTTGTCTGTTGAAGTACTAGCTCCCTGGTGGCATCACCTTAGTAGTAAGCCCAGGACAACCAGGTACCTTGAACTCTGCTCCATGCTGTGCTGCACCTCTAAATGTTGGGGCATGGTTTGCATCGAACTGAACTAACCTATTTGAATTAACCTTGGAAGGAAATGAAAGGCTCTGACAGATCATCTTCACCTGTTGCAAGATCAGACAAATTCCAAAGGGGCTTTCCTGCTCTTCTTCCCTTTCCTGGCCTCACATTCCCACTGCCTCCTTTGTGTCATCTGTTGTGAACATGCAGTTGAGCTGGGAGCAGGCTGGAAGTCTGACCTTGCAAAAACCCCAAACACCCTCCCCCCAACCTCCCCCGATAAATTAGGAATATCTCTCCATTAGATCAGCCAGTTTATTCAACCCACTCCATAAAATCACTGTGGTGGATGCAGGGTAGTTGGCAGCACTGCTGCTGCCGGGGGTAGTCCTCAGCTGGGGAACTTCCCCTCACCTGCAGGTATCAGACTGATCTAGTTTAAACTAATAGGTTTTATTTTAGCCTAAGAAAAAGAGGAATAAAACTTGCAACTAACAGTCCCAGCTGCAAGCCAGTTCCAACTCTGCTGCCTTCCCACAGTGTGTGTGGCTGACAATGTCCTGACCTGGACAGCCCCAAAACCTCCAGGAATCTCACAAGGCCACTGCAAAGTCTCTCAGAAGGTGTCTGGCCTGCCTTGTAGCTCCTTTATATGATCCAGTATGAAGAGTGAAGTACAAATGTCAAAGCAGCTGTTCACATTCTGTATCTCACCTTTATATAATTGCTTGCAACTTCCTTGGGTCTGCTCTCAACAGTGTGCCGCTTCTCTTCTTGATTAAATTTGCAAATAATTAAATAAATATACTTCCAATCATTCAGCTCACAAATAAACTAGATTTGATGTAGTTTCTGATGTAATCTTAGTTTCTCTCTGTCATAAAATGCTTCTCGCCAAAATCTGAGTTGTTTACAGCCCTTGACTCTGATCTTACAGTGCACAACAGATAACGTGTAACCTTCATACATATGAATCACCTCTAATTGAAATCTGTCATGTTGCATTCATCTCCTCTCTGACTGACCATAGGTTGTGTCATACTTTTCACACAGCATGAGAAATAGAGTAAAACCTAATCTATAGGAAAATAACAAAGAACTGTCGTATAAATTATAACTTCTGTGGTCTAGTGAATTACCATAAGGAAATATAGTTTTAAATTGAACTGATTTAGAACAAGATATTTTAGTTCAATAATCTGAAATAAATTATGCAGATGTAGGAATGCCATTTTTTTCTTAAAAAGCAAACACTCAACTGAAATGCTCAACATTTTCTAATTTTCCCAGTGTTTCATTCCATGAGAAGTACGGATATTTCCATTATTCTTGCTTTTAAGATATAGAAGTATTAAAGCTATCGATAAAAATCTCTGAAACATTAATGCAAATGCTGAAAAATTATTTTTCTCCACAAAATAAAAAATTTCTGATTTTCATTAAGCTCTTTTTAATAGCCAAGTTAAATAACTAACCCTGGTGCCGTCATTCATTAGTGTGCTCACTTCAGCAGCTCCTTTGCAGTAAACCAGTAAACTTACCAGGTTCTCTGCATGCAGCGGTGACTTGGTTTGTGCATGTCAGGGAGCAGCAAGAGCCTGGCTGGTCCACTGAAGAGGTTGAGCTGGGAGGTGAGACCGGGCACGGCAGAGTGATGAAGGCACAGCCCCGCTGCATCAGGGCAGGGTGGTGGTGAGAGGGACAGGGTCCATCTACAGTCCCAGGCAAGGTGAGGTATCAAGTCTGGGGTGAGCCCAGGGGTTTCCTCAGGAGAGGCAGGAGCTATGGCTGGAGACAAGGTTACCTACAGCCTAGGTGTAAGGTCTATCCAAGAAACCCACAAACCAGGACAGCCTGTTTCCTCTCTTCCTGTGCTCCTTACTGGGTGATGGTCACCAGATTAAGTCAACTACCTTAAACAAGGGTATCGTGTTGCCTCAGTTTTGTGGCTCAAGAGATTGTTGTAAGCTTCTCTTAAGGAGAATATAATTTTAAAGACTTCCTTTGAAGAAAAACTTTCAGTTATATTGAATTGCTGATATATACAGTCCTCAAACTGAACAATAAACAATATAAAGAAGAAATCTAGCCAGAGTTTCTCAAGATCCCTTCCTTTGCCAGGGCATGTGTATGCAGACTTGCCAATGCGCAGATCATCGGGGACAGAGAAAAGGTCTGACACTGATTGCTAAATTAAAGGTCTCTTCACTAAATAAATTTAACTCATGAAGAAATTAACAGCTTCCCTTGAAAATTCTCAGAAAATTAACTTTTTACTCAAAGAGTAAGTGCAGTAATTCGGGTATGATTTAGTGCATTCTTTATACATAATAAATAGGATGAATCACTGCAAAACTGAGTGCAAAACTATGCAGTTTCAACCAGAAAACTCTCATTTTCATGCTGATAATAAAAGCTGTGTCACATTATGCCTAATCACAGCAGGCCAGAAGACTCCTGTGTGCACAGTTTAATAGCAATATACAGAACAGCTAGGAATTACCACTAGATTAATTGTATGAATAAGAAACCAGACAATGGAGTACTGTAGTATGGGCAACACGGTCTTTCAGCTAAGCACATGAGCTACGCTTGTGCCCTTTTGTTTTCTAAAGAAGCAGGAAATGCTGGATAGACAACCTGGCTTGTGGTGTAGCTTCACCTCCCAAGTTACCAGCAGCGTATTTGTACTTCTCTGAGGCATGAGAAGTGCAATGTAAGCTGAAACACAATAGTATTCTCTCCCCTACGCTGTGAAGGAGTCATTACAGTAAAATTTTGCTCAGTAATGCTAGAAATCTACAGCTGTAATATGTCTATCACTGCTTTATGTCTTTTAAGCCTCAACCTCCCTCCATCAAGTCCTATTGTACGGTCTCTGATCATGTTGCACTTCAGGGTGCAGAGAGAGGTGCTAGAAATCCCCAGGTAAATAGTCATGGAATAACCTGTTTCCACATTCCCTTTGTGCTGTCAGTTAGTGTTTAGTTTATGCACTGGAGAGAAAAAAAAAAGTTTATGCCCTTCTTAAGAAGAACTATTCCTGTTTAAATACTCTTGTGGAAGTTTTCATTATCCACAGAATGGCTAATCCCTTTCTGAATGCTATTCAAGCTCTTGGCTTTTATTATCTAACTCACAAAGAAACAAATGACATTATAATTATAATTCAGGGAAGCTGGCTCAGATATTGCAGTTCTATCAAGATCCTCAGTTTTAGCTAAGAAGGACATTGTAAAAACTGAGAGCTGAGGAATAGTTTTTAAAGAAATGCAAAGGCTCTGCATTTTTGTATTCGTATTTTTGCTTTTTACTCAAATTATAAAGCTGGACATGGTTCAAAAACTGCTACATCCTTCTCAAAACTGGTATCTCTAATGCTGTTGTAGCTGACGGGAGTCTCAACAGAAACTTTTGTAGTAGATATGTGAGTATGTGAGCATGAATATATAGTGCAACAAAAGTTTAACAGAGCGTATACAAAACAAGAACAGTTCAGGTTATTAATTATCAAGGTAGTACTAATATAAGAATAGGTAGGTCTTTGAAAAAACACACAAAAAAGGCCAGTGTCCTCTTAAAAACCTTGTACCTTTCTCCCACCTGCCCCTCTTTATGCTGTTTCACATGGCTGTCCCTGTGACAGCCAGAGAAACGCCCAGAGTATTACTTCACAGCAACAAGAACGCACAAGATCTCTATAGCAAATTTAACTGCTATTAAAAAAGAAACTAATTACATTTCATGCAAAACAAGTTTGTATGAGGCTGTAGTTACCCCCTTTATTAAGACAGAAGGACAAAGAAAGATGTCTGTAAGGTTCATAAAGCTCTGGTGAGCCCTCGTGGTAGGGATTGCCCCTGGGACTCAGCCCTTCCTTCTCTCAAAATGGCTGTGCTGGCCAGTGCTGATTGCTTTTCAGCCAGGTTTGCAGCTGGGTTACAGGGCTGCTTAGGCGTAGCTTTACTGAGTAAAGTGTCTCTAACTCGAAATCAGAGGAGAACCTCTAATTCAAAGGGAAAAAAGAAGTCTACACCACTTTTATGTTAATTTCACAGTTCATGGTGAGAAACCATTCTTATTTTTCAAGCTCCTAGAGTGCTAAGCTGAGAAAATGGGCCTTCAGTAATTTTCTTTTAATTGGGAGCCCAGCAGTACAAAGATGGCACAGGCTGGGGTATATTTTGAAATAGCCTGCTGCAGCTAGCACTGTGGCAATAATTGAGTCTAGGTGTGACTGAAGTATAGTCCATCTAATGGCAATAATAGGTGCCAAAGTCTGGCGTTCTTTCATAGGTGATAAAAGCATAATTTAACACATGTTATATCTAATTCTTTTTTCAGTGGGTAACGCAAAGTCAGGGTTTCAGTTCCTACTTTAGTTAACTATTATAGGACTCGCCAATAACTTTGAGTTTTATTGCTGCCAACTTACTTTTTCATAAGCTTTGTCCAACCTACTTTTTTCCATTTTTCTATGACTTTCTTTAAGAAATTCTCAGTCATATGAGCAGACTTTTGGAAACTGTTGCTGACATGAATATGAATTATACAGCTGCAGGTTACAGTTTGAAAATATACTCCCTTGGCCAAAAACTTTCCCTTGTGTTCCTCGGCCCTTTTTACTGGCATCTTCCCCCAGTTATCCTATCAAAACAGCACAGTTAAATTTGGAGGGCCCATTCAGGAACCTAAACATCTGCATCTATGCCATTTCAAATGTCCTGAAACACCCTCCTGGGACTGGCAGGTATGGACAGGACTATGTGAACCTTATTCCTTTGTGGAGGATCCAAAGGGAGGTCTAAAATGACACTAGACACTTGTGTTTAGGCATCTAAATTGCTTCCTTGGTGTCTCTGTTTTGGGATCCTAACGAGGGATGCCTGAGGAGTTAAGTGTATGGTATTGCCATTGACTCCAGTAGAACTCATGGACTCCCTGTACTTCTCCAAGTCAAGCGTGAGTGGAGTGAAATACTGAAATACTTGTGTGGTATATAGATGCCTCAGTTCAACCCTGCAGTCCTCAGAGCCTGCCCTCCACTCCAGTCCTGCCCATGCTGCTTTGGTTCAGGAAGCTAGAAAATGCTCAGTCTGGACTTGGGCTAAGCTGCCTTAGACTTAATAACTCTCTGTGCCCTGCTCACATAGCTCATGCCCACACCCCCTGTCTGGTACATACAGGAACTCTCCCCCCCCCCCTTATATTTTTGGTAGGACTAAAGTAAAGACTATGTCTTTAGATGTTCTACTCTACATCCTGCACAAAACATAGATTTTTATCTGGTGGCATTTTGGCACCAGAGGATAACCTCTCATTCTGCCTTCCAACAGCTCTACAGTCTTCTCTGAGATGCTTACCCTTGTATTCTGCTCCTTGGGTCAAACACTGGTTCCTCGGCAACCCCTTGCTGGTCTCTCCCTCCCTTTGCTTTTTCCTCTGCAGTGCCCTGCAGCCACTACCATTTGCTGTTTGCTTCCCTGAAGCAGATGCATAGCCTGTCTTCTTGGGAAGCACCTGCCAGTGGATCTCAGGAATGTTTCTCTTCTCCTGTGGGAACAGCTGGGATGAGTGTTTACCTAATCCCATTCTTCTTATAGCTCTGCTTTGTCTAGTAGCTCATTACTTGGTATAGACAACCCAGATAAGGAATAGGCAGGACCAGCTCCCCTCACTGCCTCACAGACTTTGAGTCCCCAACTACCACCTCCCTGATGCAGGGCTGCTGAATTTTCTGAGATAGAACTTTTTGATTCTTTCCAGCTGAAATGGTTCCTTTTTGCGTGAACTAAGTGCTCATTGACTATGAATGAATATTCATCCTGAATAGAATGAGGGAAAGCATTCTGAACTTGACTTCAGCAGCTGCAGGTCTCTACTGGGAAAAGAAGGTTCCTGCTTCAATAAGTGATCATGGTGTTTTGAGTATTCACAAGAGATTCTTATGATAAAGAATATATATATGAAGGGTGTTACATCCTGATTCTGGCATGCTCCCTGTGCATCTTCAGTATCTTTTTAATGTAGACTTTATGGATGTCATTTTACTATAACACAGAATCACAGCATCACGGAAGAGTTGAGGTAGGAAGGGACTTCTGGAGATCATCTTGCCCAGCCGTATTATGTGCCACTGCGGCACATCTACAGCAGTAGGTGCAGGGAAAGTCTTGGCCCTCCTTTGCACCATGGATGGACTGAAAAACATGAGTTGGCAGCACATGTGCTAACACTAGTACCAGGAGAGCTGTGGGGCACAGTGTGAAACATAAGCTACCACAAACATGCCCACTCCTGGAAAGGAGTATAGGTGTATAGGTACCACACAGTACCTGTGGTTATACTGCTTCTGCATCTCAGCTGAAGGGTCAACATAGACTGCAATATTAGATTTATTGGCTCAGATCTTTACTAGCTTATGGGTCTCCGTGGCACTCTCTGTTATGCTCTGTAAAAGTGCTTAATCTTTCAGCCATGTGTTGCATTAAGCAATGTTCCGGGGTGGGGTGGGGTGGGGTGGGGGGGACATGGACGGACTGCTGCTGCTCCCTCTGCTTGAAAGGATCCATATTAAGTTCAAATTAAAGTCTTTGTCTGAGAGATTCATTAAAAACAAAGGCTTTTAAGAGTAGAGTCTGATGATACAAGATCTAAAAGATACTTTTGGTATTATGAAGGATCCTAATGTTACATAAGAACAGAGTAGATTAATTTTTTGCATTGCAGGGATTAGTATTCTAGGTTATGCTGGTGACCAGATTATCATAATAATTGCTTTTGGCCTTGAAATATATGAAGCAAAATAAAAAAAAAAAAAAAAAAAAATTGTTGATAAAAATAATAAAAAAAATCATCAAGATCTTAGGCTGAAATCTATTTGGCAAATTTCCAGCCCCATGTGATTTGGAGATTTTTATTTATTAAAGCGTACATTGTTGACTAAATTACAAGAGGAAATATACAAAAATTAACAGTTCAGCAAGTTTCATATTTGTTTGAATCAAAAATATCTGCAAAGAATACTTTTTCAGAGAGGCAACATGCCACAGTAGCATGATCCTTGCTCAATTATAGTGATTTCATGGTAACTAAACCCTATTCTTTTCAATGGCAAACGTTGGCTTAATTTCTCAGCATTCCTGAAAACCAAGCCTCAGTGGGATGCATTCTTAATATTATGCATTTCTGTATTTGCTATTGGATACCTTCATGGCTTTCTAAATTTTCACCTGCATTGCTATGGAGACCACTAAAATCTGATTATTGTTGCTGAAGGAAATATACATCACCACATTAGTCTGAAGAGATTAAATAATTTTGCTTTTGCACACTATTTGCTCCAAAACCTGGTTAACATTGTCAACTTAGAACGACCCCTACTGGGGCATTTTGCTGGAAAGTCAAATGTGATTTATGACTTAAACTCCATTACTATGCTGATTATTCACAGCAGTAAAAATTTTATACCCTGCATGATGTGAAATATTTAGTTTTAGAACTCTGCCCATAAGGAAGCAGAAAGATATGATCTACTGTAACACCAAAGAGTCTTTCAATCTGTAGTGATTTTACCAGGC